>NC_022023.1:33263892-33269587 GCF_000317375.1 Microtus ochrogaster | reverse complement strand
CAAGTAGATACTTAGGGTTTGTTGGACAGCCAGCTGAGCGTACGCGGGTGAGTCCGGGCGAGAGAGAGAGAGAGAGAGAGAGAGAGAGAGAGAGAGAGAGAGAGAGAGAGAGAGAGAGAATAGAGAGGGGGAGGGAAGGAGGGAGAGAGAGAAGGAGAGGGATGAAGGGAGAGAGAGAGAGAGAGAGAGAGAGAGGAAGGAGTGATGAAGCAGTTCACCAAGGTAGAGGATTGGGAAGTGTTTGACAAGGTAGGATCAAGGAGATGGTCCTCAAGGAGATGCACCTGGATAGAGTTGTCCCTAACCTGTCAGGTCCTTCTCACGCCCTGGAGTTGAGGAAAGGACCCGCAGTAGCCTGGATTAAAGCACCTATGAGCCAGGGTCGGCATCCAGCAGAGGACACTCTTTTCCCAAACCCTCTCCCTTTCACCCTGGTGACCTCAAAAGTTAGGGCCAAGGGAATGTGAATGGAGACCAGAAAGATGACAGAACTGGGGTTCCCCGAGTTAGGCCTGAGGGTATTAAAGTGTCAGGTGCTTCTGCCCAGGAAGGAGTGTAGAATTTCACACAATTTAAGAGTGCCTAAGCTGTGTATTCCCAGTATTCTGACTAGTCAGAAGAGGTCAGAGACCAACTCCCCAGCTCCTGAGGGTTGAGGAAACTGAATGCTGGATGAGCTTAGGGCATCTTTGTCCCCTAAACTGTCTGGGGGAGGTGCCTAACAGTAGGCATCTTTGCTTCTTAATCTGACGCCCAGGGTACTGGAGAAGAAGCAAGACACCGGTGAGACCATTGAGCTGACAGAGGATGGCAAGCCACTAGAGGTGCCTGAAAAGAAGGCCCCACTGTGTGACTGCACCTGCTTTGGCCTGCCCCGCCGCTACATCATAGCCATCATGAGCGGCCTTGGCTTCTGCATCTCCTTTGGCATCCGCTGCAACCTGGGTGTGGCCATTGTGGACATGGTCAACAACAGCACCATCCACCGCGGAGGCAAAGTTATCAAGGAGGTGGGCATTGGCAAAGCCCTAGTGGGAACTCCCTCCGCTAGCCACTCACCTGTCTAAGCTTGTTTTCCCCACTGGAACCGAAAGGTTTGCATATTGTCTAAACCTTCCATAGGTCCAGCTATTCTGGAAAGGACCACTAGAGTGCTATCATCTCCCTTTTTCGCTAGGTTCCCGCCCTTTCCTCGCTCATTTGCAAGGCGTAAAATAATGTCTAGCTCACTAGATTTGTGTAAAGAATGACCAGCCAAGAGCTAACAATGTCTGTTAAATCTAAAAAGAAATATTTTTCTTTAACTGGGAAGTGTAGCATCATAAAGTTCCCCTGGCTCCCTTCAGATCACTCCCAGGAAAAAAACAAAAGCCAAAAAACTCGTTTTGTTATCTAACTCAAACAAACAATAAGTCCTGCGGTCAATTCACCATATGTATATCAGGTTTGACTAGCGGGTTTAGGGATGGGATAGAACTCTGCCTGAAAGAGAAGATGCTGGGTGGGGGATTTTAAGAGAGTGCTCACTGCAGTATTCAACAGTGACACGGTTTGGGGGAGGGCGAGCTGAAGGTCACAGAGATCTATCCATTTGGTTTCAAAACTTGGGAACCTCCTAAGGAGCCAAACTAGAGTTCCTCTCCCCACTCCCAGCCCCGGAGCCCAGGATACTCAGGATATTGTCATTGCAAGAGAAATAACGGCATTCCCGATTACCTGCGCAAGGTAAAAGCTTAGACCTTTACAGTAATTGAGTAACGTGCAGATATTTAGCTCCAGTTTTATGAGAGGCGCATCTTGTGCTGTGGACCAGTGTGGTCTGGGCGCAGTCAAGGCTTGACATTCACACAGCTATGAAACAGAACCTTAGCCGCTGCCCTCTCCTCACCACCACACAAACCTTCTCCACCAAACTCTCTGCTAGACTGTCCCCAAACTCTTTTGTCCTGATTTAGAAGAGACACCCTTTCTGATCCCTTCAAGCCTTCACCCCGCCCTGCGTGCCTCTTGAGGGTTACATTTCATTCTGGGGGTCACCCCACTACTGTATTTTTACTGACTGGCAACAGCCAAAAAAACCTTAACCAATATTCTTTTCGGAGAATCCAAATGTCTTAGTCCAATTAAGGAGGTCTCAGGTTCACTGACCACAGTCCAGTCCGCGAGGAAGCTTGGCGGCCCGTATTTCATTGGGAATCACAACACCTTTCTTTTAAAAGGAGTCCCTCTTGTCAGCAGCTATTTTGTTACAAAACGAAAATTGGGCCCCTGACCTCGGTATTGCAGAAAATGTCCTGCGTGTTAAAAGGTTCAGGGCACAGAAACCTCCGAAAGGGAATTAGGAGCGCTGACTCTGCTTTGCCACCCCTGATCTGTTGTTTCTTTGTGGTTTTCCTCTGTTCCTATAGAAAGCCAAATTCAACTGGGACCCTGAAACGGTGGGGATGATTCACGGCTCCTTCTTCTGGGGCTACATCATTACCCAGATTCCGGGTGGATATATCGCATCGCGGCTGGCTGCCAACCGGTAAAGCTGCGGGGAGTCTGTGGTTGGGTCTCCCGGCTCGTATTCGCGCAGGTTCTATACCGCCTGGGGAGTTTGGAAACTCCCTGAGGGCGTCTCCTTGTCTCTGAACACGCCTCCCACGCTGCAGAACTCCAGTGGAGCCTTGTTGGCTGAAAGGGCTAAGGTTTTTCAAGACCTTCTTTCTACAGGAGTAGGCCAAGGCTTGTTAGAGAAGTGTCCCCATAGTATGCGATTACGCGCGCGCGCGCGCGCGCGTGCGTGTGTGTGTGTGTGTGTGTGTAGGGGTATCTGTGTTGGATGCTGCAAAAAATGGGGCGGTGATGTAAGGTACACAAGTGGGAGAAGAAGGGAGTACTCAGACAGGTGCCGGGGTGGTGCGGACCTCCGTCAGGGCGCGGCAAAGGCTAGCCCCTAACAGAGCCCATATGGTGTTGTGAGGCTGGAGGATTTGTTTCTATGGAGCCAGGAGGGCTCTAGGGCTCTCGGGGTGCTATTCCACCTGTTAATGAGCTCAGTGCTTTGGGGCGGGAGTGATTCGAGCGGCTCAGCTGAGTCCCAGGGCCTCAGACTTTCAGTCGTACAGTGGTGGCGGGAGTCAAGGTCCTAGCGCCTTCTTTCAGGGGCACCCCTCCTCCAAGATTCACCTACAGAGGCACCGGCGGTATAAAGACTTGTGAGTGAGGATACCAAGGAGCAGGGCATGACTACCGGAGGACTACAGATATTTCTTAGCATAGTAATTTGCTATAGTAAATAGTGTAGTTTGCTTCACTGAGTGTATTTTAATGAGAAATCAAACCAACAAAGCTAAATGTATCTCTGCTTCGGAACCCAGGCTGAGCATTGTTGTCCCTGGAATTCTGTGACTTACAGATGCCACGTAAAAATTCGTGGGTTTTCTTGAGACCTCTGGCATGTAACGCCTCCCCTCCTCTACCACACCAGCGAAGTGGTCAGCACCTGTAGGTCAGCTCCTAGGCTTTGGTTCAACCTTTCTTCGGAGTGCTCACCTGCATCTCCTGGCCCCATCCCCAGGCTTATATTCTCCAATGCAGACTGAAGAGGCTGCATGGTTCCCAGGCCTCCGGCAAACATTTTGGAATTTTATTTTAGTCGTTTAGATCGTACAGTGGCGATTTCAGGGCGGCTGACCAAAATGTCAAATGGAGAGAGACTAGTCAGAATATCTTTTGAGTCTGATCTACAGGGGGCGAAGGCGCCCAGCACTCGAACCCAGAAGGTGGCTCCCTCCCAGGTAAAACAAAGCAAGATTAAAAGACTAGCTACATAAAAAAAAAAAAAAATCCCAATTTTATGGACTCGATAAGGAAAAATTTAGGAGGGAGAAATTTTTAAAGAAAACATTCACTTTGTTGATGCTTAGTGATTAAGAACACATTGCAACATTCTGCGTTTTGCAAATCTGCAATAAAAGGTTTCTTAATTTTCCTCAAAATTATTGCTTAAAATGTATATTTTTTTCTGAAAGTTACTATATATATTTTTTTAATTCAGGAAAAAACAACAGAGAATTCACTGATAAATGGATAAATAAATAAATCATTCCAAATGATATCAAAAATCTCAACTCGAGGTCATAATTACGATAACCTTGCTTTGAGAGTTGTGGCAGACTGAGTTCTCTGCTTGCAAAAGGTAAATGGCTAAGGAGTTCCTGTCAGGAACAAACACCAAGGATTTCAGTCTTTCCTGTTTGGGACAGCAGAAAAACAGGTTTTTCCGATTTATTTTATTTTATTAAGCAAGCTTATTGCAAACTTTGGAGTCCCGTTTACCAAGGATGAGCGGCTGACTAGGTACCAGATAGCAGGGGGGTTTTCTTCAAAGGAAAAACTTGGAAGCTTTAGAATTCTAATTTGGATCCAATTGTTGTTACCTTTAAACGGATATTCAAAAGACAGACTCCATACCTCCAAACATGATATTTTAACCCCTACCAGCCTGAGGAAGTTCACAATGTAGCAAAGTATCACGAAGATACAGATTTAGAGACACACTTCTCAGAGCTTTGACATACTCGCTTCAGTTTGATAATTCAGCAAACCTTCTGAGCAGGCATAAGCTTCCTGTGAAAATAGACCAAATGGCAAGGACATTTTCCTTTCTACTGATAAAAGCCTTACTTGATCAATAAGAAAAAGCAAAACCTATCTTAAGGGAAGATGATCAAAATCATAAATAATGCAGCCAACCAGATGCGTCTGTTTTTAAATATGCTTTGAATGTTCATCTGGCGTTAGAAACTGTACGTAAGATTTTGTCCCAGAAAGCTCTCTACACACGGATACATGACACTGTTGTAGAATTGATTGGAAAAATGAATATCTCCTGCCATTTTTCTGTTCCCAGAAATAGCGAAACACCATGGGGCAGGTCTTTGCCACTAGAGACCTGCCAGCCTGTTCATTGACGCTGCTGCTTGCTCCTCCCCCTTCTCCTCCTCCTCCTTCACCTCCTCCTCCTCCTTCTCCTAGGCTGAAATTCCCCGGGGCACGGAGGATAGCTTCTTTTCCCTCTTGCCTTAAAAAGGCTCTTTGGAAAGTGTTTGCCCTAGCTGTTAGTGAGGAAGAAGCTGTGTGGAGACAGTTGGAGGAACAGGGGTGAGGGAGCTCCTAACTATGCTCTCTGCTCATTTCTCAATGGAAGATAAACAGCACATTAGACTTCTCCATTTTCTTGATAAGTGAAGACAGCTTTGCTCTTGGTCAGGATTCCTACTCTGGGTCATTTTATTGATCAAATTCTAAGTCTTTCCTGTTCATTAAGAGGAGTTGCTGAGGGAGTCAGGAGGGAAGACATTCAGTTCAGTGGAGCACTTCTTACACTCCCCTCTCTTTGTTTCTCCTTGAGTCACTGCACTCAGTGGGAGAAGACTTCAGTCACCTCCAGGGAGGGCCTTTTGCTGAGCTTCCAAAGGGAGACTCCTTTTAAAATCCCTAATGCTTTAAGATGAGGACATTTTTAAAACAGTGATGAAAATGTTGAGGCAAATCAGTTTTCTTCCAAATAGTACAGGGCACCTGAGATAGTGGGTTAGATGCTGACAATGTAGACCCACCCAGGCGTGTATTTTTCCGGTGTCTAGGCTATTGTAGGTGGCTGTGGCAAATGTTTAATTACAGGACCATAACCAGATTTTTTTCGGCG
>NC_022023.1:33255189-33263792 GCF_000317375.1 Microtus ochrogaster | reverse complement strand
GGAGGAGACATAAATAAAGAAGGCCAAGGTGGATACATTTTCAATGTAGAACAATGTAACCGTCCTTGCCAGTGTTACTAAAACCCTTTGTAGACATTCCCTCACCTGCTCCTACCCTGTCCACCTCTCACTGAGCTATGGGCACCAGCAGGATCACAAGGCTATCTTGTTCTTCCCTAGGTCCAGTGCCTTCTTCCTTCCAACAGGGTTAGCTACATCATTGGAGTCTTATCTGTGCTTCTTTTTTGTTTGTATTTTCATGGTGACATCTCTGCCATTTTGAAGATTATCTGACCATGATGCATGTTTGCTAAAGAAACCAAATGAGATTTAGTCTCCAAAGCCAAACCTTATAGCTTCAAGATCCTGAATATGTTACTTAATAACTTCCAGGCTCAAGAGTCTTCCTTCTTTCATCTTCTTGTCAAAACCAAAGTGCCTACTTCATTTTGGTGCCCTGACAGCTAAAGGAGAGGGTACATAGGGATGAGGGGAGGTATTTAGAACTATGTAATTGCTGACAGCTTGTTGCTGATATAAACCTAAATTTAAAAAAAAATGAAGGACATACTCTGTGATCATTAATCTTAAAATTCAGTTTTTCTATCAGTAAGGTAAATGAACTATTTCCACTGTGACAGTGACGTCCATGTTCATGTGTTGTATTTCTGCTTTAAAAATCAATTCTCGCAAACTGATTATTTAGAATTAGATTATTGTTCACTAAAATTATACAAGCCTCACGTGAAACTTGAAAATGGCTCTTTTTAAAATAGAAGTTTGAGTCAAACATGCAGAGAGTCCTGGGAATTCTGTGCATTTTATCTTTGAGCTCTAGTCTGGGGTAAGCACATCTAGGGAAATTCATTGAAGTTAGGGGTTAGACTTCTGCTGTGAAGGCTCCAGTCATTTCTCTCCTGTCCTCTAAGGAAGATAATCCACAGTGCACTGTTTTGTCTTTATAATGGCTTCTGCTGGAGAAAAGAAAAAGGTTTTCATTTTTAAAATGTTTGTTTGGCTAAGAGAAAGCGAGCCGAGCCGTACTTCTTGCAGCATGGTTAAAGCTGGACAGAGTTCATCAGGCCCAAGCCCCCATTTTACAGAAATAAACATGAAATATAAAGCCAAGGAGGGGGTAATGTCCATCTTGCAAAGAGACCCCATCAGGCTCCTGTACTGCAGGAGCACAAGCTTATTCTACAAGGAGTGTCATATCTCTGCATCCCACTGTGGGCTCCATTGTGAGGCTCACTTACAGCATCAGACTGAGCCATCTGCTCCTTGAATGACGTCTCCAATCTGTCATGCCTCAAATCCGGGGATAAATCCATGAATTAGAGATCACAAGCCCAAGGGATCCTTGGTATGTTTTTTTTTTTTTCTTTTTGAGCAGAAACATACACGCTGTTTGTGTGTGTGTGTGTGTGTGTGTGTGTGTGTGTGCTTCTCTCTGTGTGTATGTCTGTGTATATGTGTCTTTGTCTTTCTATGTGTCTCTAGTGTGTGTTTCTTTCCCTTTCTCTCTGTGTATGTGTGTATGTATTTCTCTCTCTGTGTGTGTATATCTGTGTATACATGTCTATCTATGCCTCTAGAGTGTACATGTGTGTGCATGTGTGTGCATGTGTGTTCCTCTCTGTGTGTATCTCTGTGTATGTGTCTGTCTGTGTCTTTTGTCTTCTCTCTCTTTCTCTCTCTGTCTCTGGTTCTCTCTCTCTCTCTCTCTCCTCCCCCTCTCTCTCTTTGTGTGTGTGTGTGCATCTGCGTGTATGTGTGTTCCTCTCCGTAAGTGTGTATCTCTGTGTATGTGTCTGTCTGTCTGTCTGTGTGTGTGTGTCTGGGTGTCTTGGCATCTAAACTTCTTTGCCACAGTGTGATTCTGTTCTTTTCTCTGAAGAGATGGATTCCATGCTTCACAATAGGCTCAGAGGATAGGTTGAATTTCTGCAGAAAAGAGGCATTTATTTCTCCTCCCCACTCACTCATCCCTTTGCCCAGCGGGGCCCCTGGAAGATTGCCCCATGACTGTAAGAAATTTAGACGTTTTATGTGCAAAAAAAGAAAAGATTCTTCTAGAACTCCATGCATTTTCTTAACGTAAAAGAGGCAATAATAGAAAGCATGGAGATGAAACATCCAAATGCTTGCCTTAGAACTTCTACCAATGTGCATTTTCCTTAATAAAAATAAAACACTTTCAGTAGATTTTTTTTCTTGCTTTCCTGATTCTAAAGAATGTTTTGTCAGTTTGATTTTTATAAAGAGATGAATGACATTTTTAGGGTTAACAACTTCACATTATCTCAGATCTAGGTCTGGACAATTTTTTCTAAGTCATTCTCCTTCTGAGAAATCAAGCACCAATGATATATTCAACTAATAACATATCAGAATGAGCTCTGGGAATGAGTTCCTAAGATGTGACACCAATCATACAAAGCTACTGTAACCTATGTATCTATCTATGTATGCATCTACTGGTGTCTTCTTTTTCTTTTCTAGCATCTATTTTTATCTTCCATCCATCTATTGTCTACCATCTCTCAGTATCAAATTGCCATATATCTATTATTTGTCTGACTCCTCTCTTCCTCTGTCACTACTAAAATGTCAACCTCCAGATGCGGTTTCTTAGCCCTCAGTGAGAAATATTTCCAATCTCTTCTACATGAGAAAATCATTTAGACTTCAAGCAAAGAGCTTGCTGCAGAGGACCACCATCCTTCGGGGCGGAAGTGGTTTCTAGGTACCCAGTCTTTTGTGGCCAAAGGTTAGCTTTTCTATCTCACTCACCTAGTAGCCGATCACACATCTAGCTGCTTTGCCATTGTGAGCCCGATAGGTTAGGTATCTGGGGTAATGGAGCCTTTTATTATTTTTTCTAACAAAAGAAAATACCCTTTACCACAAGATAAATGATGGAAAGATAGGCTGGAGCGGGGAGGAGTCTCCAAGGACTTGCACGTGCTTTGCTGACAGAGGCCTTTCTCTAGCTCCATTCTACAAACCCTTTCCCCCCTCCCAGCTCTGGTTTCTACATTGCACCGGTCGGCAGACGCACTGCAGCTTCTGGGTGGGGGAAGCGGGGGGGGGGGGCGTTTTGCAGGAAAGTCAGGTAGGCAGCTGGTAGGATAATTCTCCCGCTGCTTTATGCTACCACTGGGGCAGTCTAATTTCTCTGTCGTGAGTGATGAAGTCATTTTTACAACTTAATGATGTACCAAGGGACACAGAGGGCTGCCTCCAGCCTGTGCTATCCTCTTTTTTTTTCTTCTTTTAAATATGAGAACAGGCATCAGATGTGACAAAGGGAGGGGCCCAGGCCCCAATTTGATTAGATTAAATAGATTAAAACTGCCTGAATCAGTCTATTCTTGCAAACTCTGCAGGAGGGGATTAGTCCCACACCTGGGGTGAGAACACGAGTCTCCTCTTAAGTAACAAGCCAAATGGCAGCAAGTTGATTGTCTTAGGGAAGACAGATGTCCATTGCAAGGGTGACAAGCCACCAGTTTTTCCTGTCTGCAGGGCAAATCTTTCTGGAGTCCAGGTGATTCTCCAGGGTACTGGGGGCAGAAGATCACAGAAATGTATAAAACTGAGAAATTGACGTCTCGCTCCTGGCAGCCCAAGTGCATGTTAATCACGCATGGGTTGCTTATGATGTAGGCATTGTTGGCATTTGCAAGGTTTCCGGTCCCCATAGAGGCTCAGAGTCTCCTCCCCTCGTTATTCACAAGCAGTCCTGCGCAAGACGGTAGAGCGGGTGATCATTCCACGCATAAGGGAAAGTGGAAGGTGGGGGAGGGGCGGGGAGAGGTGGGGAAGGGAAGGAATATGATCAAAATGGTTTGTATGAAATTCTCAAAAAAATTAACACGCTTTAAAAAAAAGAGAGAAATAGCAGTAGTGTGTGTGCGTGCAGGCACGCCTGCGCGTGTTTGTGTGTGTCTGAGCGTCTGTAGGGGTGTATGTTCACAAGTGTAACATGGAAAGGAACCCAATAGAAATTAGTTCTTCACCTGAAAGGATTCAGAGAATTCATTTTGTCCGTGTTATTTGAGAGAAATAGTGAGAAAACCAAGTTTAATCTGTTTTCGTATGATTTTGAAAAACAACTTAAATAAGCAAATGTCCTTCATTTTGTCATAGATTCTCATATTGAGCTTTGAAAAAAATTAAGAGCACCCATAAGTTTCTAATGCTTTTGTAGAACAAAGAAAATAATTACGCATTAGTTGATAAATTTCATTCCATTTTGTTCCGCTTCAATTTCTCACAGCCTTACGTGACTGATAACCGTACCATGTGTGGGTTCCTGTGTTAGAAGTTAGCTATGACCTATCAAAAAGAAGGCTAAACAACACAAAATGTCTAATTTAGATCTATCTCACTATATATACATATATATTTTTATATGTATTATATATATTTTCTAAATATATATTTCTATTATATTTTATAAATTTATTTAGTAAAGAAAGTTCTTTAGTTCATTGTCGAAATGTGTATTTACTGGAAGCTTTTATTTACAGTTAGGATTCCAGTATACATTTAAATAAATGATAGTAACATAAATACATTTTTACATGCTATGGAGAAATGACTTTTACAATTCAAAATTAAAGATGAACCAAATTGGTAAACATTCATTTCAGGTAAATTTTCTTTTTTTTTACAAATACTTTTAATATGAAGTTGAATATTTCCTTGCTCATTCTTCACCCTCACATAGAGAAAAAGACAGTCAACATTAAATTAGTTTCTTTATTTAGAAGGATTACCAAGGAAACAGAAAAAAGAAGTAAGACCTTGAATATAAATTCAAATTCAAAGATTAATTTATAAATATGTAATTGGTTAGTCATATTACCTTGATATTCTTCTGCAACACAAATTCATTAAAATGTTCTTAGATAAACTATCTTGTTTCATGTTGTTAGATGCATTTGATTGATGGAAAAACATTGAAAGCACACTTTAAAGGAATTTAAAAACGCCAGGATTGTGAAATCCAGTTCCTAGGTGTGAAAAATCTGTTCCTGGCCTGAGGATGCCTGACAGTAATGTCACTTAATGTAAACACTGAAGAAGGAAAGAGACTCCACAGTTGAATAAAATATAAACAAGAATCTAGCTTTTAGGGAGCAGGAGTGGTAGATGGCTCAGAAGTTGTGAGCACTTGCTGTTCCTGCAGAGCACCTGGGATTGGCTCCCAGCACCCACCCTAAGCACCTCAAGGTGGCCTGGGATTCCAGTCACAAGTGATCTGCCTGCCTCTAAGGGCTCCTGCACACAAGCCATGCGCATAAACTCCTGTAGGCATACACACTTAAAAATAGCCCGTACATTCCTTTTTATAAAGAATCTAGCTTTTAGTCAAAAGCAAGGAAAGGTGGAGTCAGCCCCTTTGAGTTGGAGCACAGGAGCTCTGGGAAGGAGGAGGGAGCAAGTGTGCTCAGGAAACTTTCCAAGTGTGTGACTGGTTACTTAGCAGGGGGATTTACCCCCTTCTATACAGGGCTATAGGAGGGTAGGAAGCAAAAGGAATGCAGTTTACAGACCTTCTTCCTAGTTGTTATGCTTTTCCCAAGAGGAACACATTGAATTAGAGGCAAACACAACTGCACACGTCACTTGTGTGTTCTTGTCTTCCTTTCTCATATGGCCCCTATGATGAGTGTCTTGACACTTCATTTGCTCATGAGAGAAACAAGCACAGAATTAGCTGAGTTACTTTCTGTAATACAACCAAAGATTAAGAGATGGACCCCAGGAGGTCTGATTTCGAGTGATGCTCTTTGCTAAGCACACTGTTTCTCTCAACTTAATCATGTGGTTGGTTTGTTTTTGTTGTTGTTATTGTTTTGAAACAGAGTCTCAGTGTGTAGATCAGGCTGGCTTTGAACTCAAAGAGGTCCTTCTACCTCTGCTGCCTGAGTGTGAGATTAAGGTTTATGTAACCATACCCAGTTTATATGGACTTCCTCGAAATGTGTGTGTGTGTGTGTGTGTGTGTGTGTGTGTGTGTGTGTGTGTGCATGAGTGAAGGTGCATGCGTATCACAGTGTGGGTCTGGTCAGAGGAAAGGCTTGGGTGTCAGTCTTCACCCTCTGTAGCATTTGGGACACTATCTCTTTGTTGTTATCTGTTCACATAAAGGTACAGGCCCACAAGCTCTGAGGCACTTTCCTGTCTCCACTTGTTGATTCACCATAGGTATGAGGACATTTCTGAGACCCACTCCCTAGATTTTCTGGCTTCTGGAGATTGAACTCAAGCTTCCATGCTTGTACTTTAACTCAGCAAATATATCAAGTAAGGTTTTGTCATCAGGAGCACCCCAGATTCCAATCCAGGGCTGGTTACCTGCAGCCATCTAAAGAAAGTAGTTCAGTCTCCTAGAATTGACAAGACATTAGAACTACAGCCTAGAATTTTAAGTCAAAAAACAGAAAAATGAACAACTGGTTTAAAGGCATCGAGGCAGAGAAGGTGCAAAGAGCAAAGGTTGGTTATTGCTTGCACACCAGGCCATTGGTACATCTTTGTTAGCGTCTTTGCACAAATGTATTAAATGCTCATTTCATAAGAACATGCCTCTACCCAGAACATTTTACTAGTGCCACATAGCTTGAACAAGCACATACCCTGGCTCCATTCTCCAAGACACAAATGTGGGAAGTGATGGAGATAAAAAGAATTTCTGGAGTGGGCCTTATAAAAATGTATTGTTAACTTTAGGGACATCTGTCAAAGAAGACCAATTGGAAATCAAAGTAGTTTTGTGTGTGTGTGTGTGTGTGTGTGTGTGTGAGAGAGAGAGAGAGAGAGAGAGAGAGAGAGAGACAGAGAGAGACAGAGAGACAGAGAGACAGAGAGGAATTAAGGAATTAAGGTAGGTAGAGGGTTACAGAGTGTTATCCACATCCTAATATCATTATTTGTTTCCCTATATGTTTGAGAGATGGTGGGGCATCGATTAAAAGACTAATGGATCTCAATCAATCCAGTGTTGCTTAATGGGAGATAGTATTCCTAGTACATTTGTTTTGCGCACTTTATGCTTCTAGAAATTCAATGTGACATGACACCACTGGGCATTGTGCAGTCATTGAAATAGCATTACCATCTAATTGGGGCAGAGTTGTTATGGGAGGAAGAGGCTGAGGAGTGCTAGCTCTCTGAATAGCACTTTCGTTTAATCTTCACGCTACTCCCTTGACTGGAGCTTTAGTGTGTACATTTATAGGTGCAAAAAGCAAGACCTCCAAATGTCAGTGATGACCACTCACCCAAGGGCGTCCTCTGTAGGAAGCCAGTTGGTATTTGAATTCTCTCACTGTAATGACTGAATTTATGTTCTTTTAAAAAGAAGATTTACTTACTCTTTTATTTGTGTATATACATACCTATACAGGCTAGAAATGGCATAAGATGCCCTGAAACAAGAGTTACAGTGCTTGCAAGCACCAAGATGGATGCTGGATACTGACCTCGGGTGCTCTGGAAGAACAGCAAGTGCTCTTCACTACTGAGTTGTATCTCCAGCTTCACTTTTACCTGGCACAATGTCTGCCTGTATAAATACCTCAAACAAAACATGCTTGCTATTTAGCCATTCTGACTAGCAACGTAGGCAAAATCAGGCTGAAGAATTTGGCTCTTGATCCTCTTTTACTTTGTGTTAATTTTTGCATCTTGAAGACAGTTTGGTTGCTAAAGTGCTTGCTGCATGCATCAGGGTCTGTTTGATCCCCAGAGCACAGGTAAAAATGCTAGGTGTAGCAGTAGGCTCTTGTAATCCCAGCATTGGGGAGCTAGAGATGGTGGATTCCTGGAGCCTGCTCATTGGCCCATGGGCCTAGCATATGTGATGAGTTCTAGGCTATTTCTGTCTCCCTAAACATGGATGACTCCTGCAGAAAGACATCCAAGGTTGTTCTCTGGCCCCTGTATGCACAGGCCCTCACAGACACACAAACATGACATCTTTCATTTCAGCATGTGCTTCTGGTTTTCCTTGTTTCTGCCCTCTGTGAAGAAAGAAAGCCCATACTATAGGCCTTCCTCTGTATGGCCCCCCCCTTTTGTAATGACTGGGGTTACCTAATACTGTTAAACCTGTGAAGCTCAGAGCAGAACCAGCGAGATCGCTAGGATTCTGAGAGATGCAGTTCTCAGGTCCACACATTCCCACTGAATCTGAAACTGAGCCTCAGAATTTATTTATCAAGTCCTTCACCCATCATTATGTTTGCCCAAGTGGAGACTCCACAGTGCTGAACTCTTCTTGGTTTGTAGCTTCTTTTCCCAGTCAGCTCTACATCTGCAATTTCTTTACTGAAATCTAGACTTTCTGTACAAAATGTCAACTGTATTTATAATGATCTGTTCTGACGGATGGTGATCTCAAGACGCTCTTAGAACCCAGTCAGGGACAGTTCTCTCTGTAGTAATAGGAGTGGCAGGGCTGTGTCCCCAGCACCCCAGCCGCTCCCCGGCTGCCTGGCTAGCTTATGCCCCGAAATAATTACACGGACACTGTATTCATTTAATCACTGCTTGGCCATTTCTATCTAGCCTCTTCTAGGCTAACTCTC
>NC_022023.1:33241353-33254439 GCF_000317375.1 Microtus ochrogaster | reverse complement strand
CTTCTTCTTCTTCTTCTTCTTCTTCTTCTTCTTCTTCTTCTTCTTCTTCTTCTTCTTCTTCCACCTCCTCCTCCTCCCCCTCCTCCTCCTCCTCCTTCTTCTTCTAAAAATTCTGTTTGTTTATTTGTGGGGGAGTGTGCCATGGTGCACATCTGAAAATCAGAACACGACTTGGGAAAGTTAGTTCTGTCCTCCCGCCATGTGAGTCTCAGGAGTCAGAGACAGGTCATCAGTCTTGGCAGCAAGAGTCTTTACCTTCTGGTCCATCTCTGTGGCCCTAGGAGTAGCTTTTTTAATGTCATTGTCAATGGATTAAAATGAGACTCTAGAGCCGATTTACACATTATAGTTTACTGGCTCATACTGGTGGATACATTCTTGTGTGCCAGGCACCTGACTGTCATCCAGAGCAACCTTAGGAGCTATGTCCACCCACTGGCTCCACATTCGCCTTCTATAAGCTGATTCTCCTTAAATGCTTAGGATGCACTCTACTGTGTCCGTTGTGTATAATCAAAAATCTGTACCACTGAGCCTGGTTGACATCCCTGTTTTGAAGATACTGAATGAAGCACAGAACCATGCACAAGCTGCTTTAGGTTCATCTCTTCGTGACAATGGCAAAGGTGACCTTTGAACCCAGGCCCTGTAGGTCTGGGTTGAAGCCAACCATCTTTAACCATGGCACGATGCTAATATTCTTATTTTAATTATAGCATGGTTCCTTTTTGTTTATTAAACAGTGATTGTTGAGAACATATTAATTTTGTAAACAAATGGATATTGCTATGAGTCTCCACGCACGTACCCCATGTGCTTTGATGCTATCCAGCTTCCTCCTACCCTCTGTCTTCTGTTGCTCCATTGTTCTTCCTCCTCACAGTTTCTTCCTTGCTATGCTATCAACTCTTTCATACAGTTTATTTTTATTTTGTCTTAGTTCTTTGAGAATTTTGTACAGTGCACTTTAATCATATTTTTCCCCTTCCCCTAACTTCTTCCCAGATGCATCTCTTCTTCCACCAAAAGAGAGCCAGCTTTGTGTTCTCTTTTCTCCCCAACCCACCCAGTCCAACTTGTGCTATTCATATACCAGCAGGTATACAGCCTTGCAAGGTGAGGGCTGCTTGTTCATCCCAGCCACCTGGCTAGCTTAGCCCTGAAATAACCACACAGAAACTGTGTTAATTAAATCACTGCCTGGCCCATTAGCTCTAAGTTCTTATTGGATAACTCTTACATCTTAGTTTAACCCATTTCTATTAATCTGTATATCACCATGTGGCTTACTGGGGAAAATTCCCAGCATCTGTCTCTGGCAGATCCATGGCATCTCTCCAACCCCACCCTTCTTTCTCTCAGTATTCAGTTCTGTCTTCTCTGCCTACCTGAGCTCTGCCCTATCAACAGGCCCAAAGCAGTTTCCTTATTAACCAATGAAAGCAACACAACGACAGAAGGACCTTCTACACCACCCTAGAGTGTAGTCAATCAAGCAAGGGCTACATCTTTAAAGAATAATCATACATAATTTACTATGTATTGTGCATGTGCTATGCCTTAGCAGATGCTGTCTGAGAACTGCATGATTTGGCATTATCATCCTACAAACAGACAACACACCCACACAAATAAAAAATGGCTTCAGCACTAGGCAACATAATCAAACAGTAGATAGTCCATCTTTGACTAAAATACCACTATAGGACACATGGCTAGACCAGAAAACAGGGCATCATTGAAGATGGCCGAACATGTGGTACATGGTACAGTGTATTAGGGACCCAAGAATAACAGATCAGATGATGACTGAAGAGGATTGAAAAACATGGATAGGACAGGAGGCTTATATGTATGATTGTTCAAAATACAACCACTTCTAATTCTGAGCATTTGTGATTCATTCCTTCCTATTGCAATTTCTGCCTTTGTTGTATTCATGTCCAAGACGTGGACAGAGGCTTTTCTTTGAAAGCTTAGCTTCCTGGTCACCCTCAGTAGAATATGATTTCCCTTGTATTTCTGTTAGACTTTGTTAATTACTGCTTCCAGGTTCCTTGTTTTTCTCTTTCCTTCTTCTGGTACACTCTGAGCCTTCTTCAGGCCTCTTGATTGTCAGTAATAACCTTATCAAAAGAGCCAGGGCCGAGGTTCACTTCACAGTCTCATTACTTTCTGTTTCCTTTGCCAGTTTTTCTGAGGCATTTTCCCTATTTGAGAAATGAGGGGAGGAAAAGAAAGTCTAACTCAGGCAGTCCGTTCTTCAGAAGATTAGCTGAAATCAGAGTTAGAGGCAGTATAGCAAGTGCTCTGAGAATCTTCCTCCCCTGTCTGAATACAATACATGCCTCTATATCCAGCCAAGCAAGGGTTTGAAGCAGTGTACACAGGTACACTGTGAGTGGAAAAGCATCATCAGCCCTGGCAGAGTGACAAGAGGAAGCACAAAGGCTTTCCACACAGGGTAAGACTCCTGCTGCTCCAAAATGCAATTACTTTGATACTCAGTTGCCTAACAATTGTCTAAAATTAAATAAGATCCTAATCTCATTTACCTTCAAAACGTTTGATACACTTCACTCCTAATAAGTTAGAATAAAGTTAGTGTTGTTCCAGAAACAATGATAATGTTTAGAATGACAGGTGGGGGGAATTCCTAACTTAGAAGCATTCAGAGATTGTTGTGTGATTATAGAAGCAGAAACAGTCTAGGATATAAAAAGACTCTGTAGTAAAGGACACCTACAAGGAATGATGTGCGTGAATTAATACCTGTGTGGATGTGACCTTTAGTGGTTGTGGAGTTAAATCTTAGCATGATTAAGATTGTGGTTGGCATTCAACAAATAGTTTATAACTGATTCCACTTTGGGGCTGATTTTGTTGCCTGTATGATATCTGATAGTTGCTGCAGACATTGTCTGTTGGGATTGGGAGGGAGAATGCCATTGGTATCTACTGGGTCAAGTTCAAGGATGGAATTAATCATCAGTTCATGCATAAGCCACCGTTCAATAACTGAGGATTATCCCTCCAGAATGTCAGTAGTCCTGAACTCGAGATTCCAAACTAAGGAGAGGTATAAGAATTCACCTCTTTCCAACTAATTTATGGACAGTACCATTTTAAAACTCTTCGCAGCAGAGAGAAGGTCATGGCAAGAAGTTATGCTCACAGAAAGCAAATTCAATCCAGATTATCCCAACATAGCTACAAGAAAGCAAATGAATAGTTCAATTCTATCTGAACAAACCAGATAGAATTGTTTACAGCCGCCCAGCCCAAAGTGCAGCATACTGTATCATCTTTGACTCCAAATGGAACATGCCGTGACTGAGGCAAGAGGGGGCCGAGTGTTTGCATGAGGCGGGTTAACCTATCTATCTCCAGTGAGGAGGAAAGGAAGGCAGATGTGGTTACAGGTTTTTAAGAAAATTATCAAGCATAGGTTCAAACTTGTCCCTCTGAACGGAGTTGACAGTGGCAAGGCTGGGGCAGACTGAGGAGCCACTGGCAGTGGCACCAGGATTTATCACTACGGCTTGTACTGGCTTTTGGGGAACCTGTTCTCTTTAGACGGATACCTTGCTCAGCCTAGATATAGTAGGGAGGGCCAAAGCAATGTGCCTAATGGTCTCTGAGCAGCAGATGGGGGTGGGATAAGGGGGAGGTAAGTGAAAGGAATGGGAGGAGGGGAGGCAGTAGAAACTTGAATTGGTATGTATAATAAAAAAGATAGTTTGTTTTCTTTAAAAAAAAGAAAAGAAAAAAGTAAAATTATCTGTCTTGATGTTTGACTTTAACTGAATACATCTCTGAATATTGAATACATCTCTGGAAAAATTGTAGCATCAACGAGGCAACCAAGTCAGACTGAACCAAAAGATTCAAGTGTGACTTGGTGACACTGGGTTAGAGCCTTGGGAAAAGTGTGCTTCTCAAACTTCTCTGCAAGGGGTCAGTTCTGGCATTCTCACTGATGTGTTTTACCTCTTAGTGAGAAAAGTACAGAATCTTTATAAGTGATTAAGTTAAACGAGAATTTTAGTTCCAAAAGAAAAAAAAACTTTAACAATTTTATATCCGATTTTTTCTTTTTTTAAATTGATTTTTATTTAGCTCTACATTTTTCTCTGCTCCCTTTTCTTCAGTTATTGTGGATATATGATTCTGTGGGTGTACTTCAGACAAAATCTGCTCACTTCTGTATCCCACAATGAAGAAAAAGAGGAAGAAAAAATAAGAAAATTGACACTGGTACATTAAGGAAGATAAGCACCTGCTGTGAGATCCAACCTTGTGATGTCTGGAGCATTAAACTAAGATTGCTTTTGGCCCATTCTTGTGTTTGTTTGTTTGTTCGTTTATTTGTTTGCACATCAAATAATGTGTAACTTTAAGGTAATTCAAGGATCCATCTATGACAGCTAGGCAATCTACATAAGAATTATTTTCTTCTGTTAGGAGAACATCTACTTTTTTCTTAACCACTTGAGTTGACCCAAGGAGTCTTGGGCTGTCCAAGTCTTGCTGAGTCCCATGTCTTCCCATCTCTGTTTTCCAGGGTCTTTGGGGCTGCAATACTGCTCACCTCGACCCTCAATATGTTGATCCCGTCGGCAGCCAGAGTGCATTATGGATGTGTCATCTTTGTTAGGATATTGCAAGGGCTTGTGGAGGTAGGAACTACAGGGTGGCATCATTTCACTTTTGTCTCCATGGATAAAGAGATGCTAACTGAAATGTACAATGTTAAAATAAAAAATGAGGAATGGGAATGTAAGGGGATCAATCTATTTGGGGTTCATGCCCAAGGCTCTATACATGCATGCTGAACAGACAAGCGCCCCCCCACCACCAATGAACTATATCCCTAGGACTTGAAAGCATTTTTTGAAAAATTAATTTTTAAATTATGTTTTGATTATGTGTAGGTGTGCATGTCTGCATGTGAGCATGTACACATGAGGGCAGGTACCAGAGGAGGCCAGAGGCATTGGATCCTCTTGAGCTGGAGTCAGAGACTGTTGTGGATGGAAGCTTGGGTTCAACTTAACTGCCAAGTCATCCCTCCAGTCTCCTTGAGAATTTTATCCTGTGTCCATTTTCCTTTAATACACTGATGTGTTTGTTTAGCATATTCTTAGTCATGTAACTATACAATCGGTTCTTGATGAAGTATCCTGAAGACTTTGAAGGAACGTCTTTAAAAAACCCAAGTTTGACCTATAAACTGCCCCTTCTCTACATGGAATGTGATAGAAGTAGATAATTATATAAACATCAAGAGGATCATTCTTTCTTTCAAAATGGAAATATAAAATATGATAGAATCCAAATTATAGAAGGCCAGTTATTGTTAGTGTCAATTTCTAGATAGCTGAACTCCTATTTAGGGTCCTGGTGTTTGGGGACAACTCAATGCAGTGCCTCACAAAAGGTGTCCAAATTTCACAAGATAAGAAAATTAGGATGAGAAAAGCCTGATAGATGAGGGCATCTGAAGAGGCTGTGTGCAGTCATGGTCTGGGCAAAAATGTCTCAGATGGAATTTCATGGGTTCAGTAGGAGCCTGTTGGTACCATCTGATTAGAATCAGGCTCTGGGGAGGGGATGTATAATTTCCAGTGCCCCTGTATCCTAAGTGGACATATTTGTTTTCCCACCACAGGGTGTCACCTATCCAGCCTGTCATGGGATATGGAGCAAATGGGCCCCTCCTTTGGAAAGGAGTAGGTTGGCTACCACCTCCTTTTGTGGTGAGCATTGCATACTTGTGGTGGGTTAACAGTTAGGGAATGGATAATGAGTTAAAGTTTGATAAAGTATCTGGGTTTTGACAATTATTTTAATTCTGTAATTCTCACTGCCATCTTTAAACGAGCTTTTAATTGTGCTTTGTATTATTTTAGAAGTTGGACCATTTTCAAATTGGTACATGAATTGGTAGTTTCATTCCTATTTGTTTACTTTTTACTTTTGAGATAGCTATGTAGAACTGACTGGCCTAGAACTCCCTGTGTAGACCAGGCTGGCTTTGAACTCACAGAGATATGCCTACCACTGCCTCCTGAGTGCTGAGGTGGAAGGCCTGGCCATCTTAAAAGATTTTTTTTTTGAGTACCGGATAGTTAGGCAAGAAAATTTTCATTTCTAAACCAAGAAACAATAGAAGCTCACTTTAAAATGCAGAGCTACTGTAAATAACCCACCCATAATAAACTATCAGCAATGTTATTACCTGTAAATGCTGAATTTGTACACATTAAGGCATGGACTTTAAAATATTCTAGCTTCTGTCTCTATCTGAGATACTATTTTCACAATCATTTTTGATAAGTTTTGAAGTAAAAGTAGAAAACACTATGCAAAGATAAAACTGCATGGCTATGTACAAGACAATACATGCCTTTCTAAAAAGATTTATTAATTTTTTTCTGATGTCGGAATATTTGTCTGCATGTATGCAAGTGCACCTGGTGTCTAGTGCCCTCAGAGGCCAGAAAAGAATACCACATCCCCTGATACTGGAGATATGGCTGGTGGCCAGTCACTGTGTGGGTTCTGGGAACAGAGCACAGGTCCTCTGCAAGAGCAATGAGTGCTTTTAATCACCTCTCCATTCCACATCGGGCTACAGCTCTCTAAATTTGCTATGTCCTAGCTACCTAGGTGTGATCCAAGGTGAGGTCCTGTGATTTTGTGTAAGGATGCATAGGGTGAATACGTATTTGCTGGGGTATAGTGCATGTGTGTGTGCATTCATGGATGACATTGTTGGATGTGTTTATGTGAGCCAATCCTGGCACATGCAAGGAGAAAACTTGTATTGCTCTCCCTTATTTTCCTTCTCTTCCCCTCTAGGTTCCTATGCTGGAGCAGTCATTGCAATGCCCTTAGCGGGTATCCTCGTGCAGTACACCGGATGGTCTTCGGTATTTTATGTGTATGGTATGTTACATGTGTTTACAATAGAGTTATGTGTAGGCTAAGATGAACTTGATTGCTTACAATGCCCAATTTATTTATTTTCTCATCTTAAATACTCTTTATGTTCTGAAGAGAGAAAAGAAAGCTTTTACCTGTTACTTTCCCGCCATCGCTGTATCTTTTGCTAAAGAGCAATAATGTTGTTAACTAAGAGTCTGATATGATATTAAGTAATGTGCTTTTGATTGTGAGGGGGAAAAAGAGGCTCCTGCTCAGAAACTGCTGAGGGTTAAGGTGTAGTGTGTTTCATTTGTATTTTAATAAATAGAGCTTGCCTGAAGATCATGGAATAAAACAACCACACTGGTCAGCTTTACAGACCAGGCAGTGTGACACACACCTTTAATTCCAATAGCCACACTAGTTGCCATAGAAACCGGGTGGTACATGCTTTTAGTCCCAGTGGTACATTTTTTAATCCCAGCCCTAAAGGGGAATATAAGACAGGAGGACACAGCTCACACTCTCAATCTCATTCTAAGATTGCTGGAGGCAGAATCGCCATTTTTTGGACTGAGGTTGAGATAAGAACCAATGGCTGCTTTGCTTTTCTTACCTGTGGGTTGAACCCCAACTTCTGTCTCTGAGTTTTATTAACCGTGCTACTATTGTTTTTTGGCCACTTTCTTGATTCTGCCTCCTCAGGGTGAATGGGTGTGTGCGGCAGGAAGATGGAGGTCCTGCTAATTCATCAATCAGTTTTGATACAATGTCAATAATAACCATTCACGGAAAAAGAAATTAAATCCATTGAATTCCCACACTGAAATTAAGATATCCTACTGAAGATGTACTAGTAAGAAGCTGAAGGCTTTCCAGATTGCCCTGGAGGTTCTCGTTCCAAGGTGTCTAATACCGTCTTTGGGTGTGGGCACAAGGATCTGAAAGACTAAACACATGGTGCTGTAGAGCGGTGTCTGGCTGCCTCTGAGTTTGGGCACAACCACTTGTTCTTATGTTGAAATAGTCTCAAAATGGCAAATGCATCTTCTCAGAGAATGCTGACAGACAGTGCTTTATCATGAGGGGTCGGCCTTTGGGTAAGGAAGATGTGGGTAATTGATAGATTTTTTTGGATCTGTGAATGCTCTGTAGTGTAAACCATTTATGTCCCCCTTTCTTTCTCTCTCTCTCTCTCTCTCTCTCTCGCTCTCTCTCTCTCTCTCTCGTGTGTATGAGTGCACACACATGTGTGTGTATGTGTATCATACGTATGCCAAGGCGTGCGTATGGAGGACAAAAATCTATTTGTTTGGAGTCAGTTTTCTCCTTCCACCACGTGAATTCTGGGACTGGAACTCAGCTGTGTTAGAGAAGTTGTCGTCATCTGTTGGGCCATCCCTCTGGGCCCCTAGAGAGAACTTTTCCATTAGGTTTTCACAAGGGTCTGTGACTCAACACAGTTTGTACTTCGTATGGCTACTTGCTACCCTGATTTGGCTTAGTTTATGACTTACTTGAAGATATTTTGGGACTCTAAAGTCATAGACACATCTCAAATGTTAGTTGTTTCTTAATGTTGAAAGGAAGTTTTCTAAAGAGAGAAAGAAAGGGCATGGGGTTGAGTGAGTGGGAAGGTGGGGAAGATATGGGAGGAGTCGGGTGAGTGGAAACTATGATCAAAAAATGGAAGGAACATATTGCAAAAAAAGAAATGTGAATTCAAGCATGCCATTGTGTCTCCTTAAATCTCATTTAATATTTACCATTGATTATGAATCAAAGAATAAGCATTAGATATTTGAAAAATCATACAAAGCATGCTAGCTTGCTGTCTATGACAGAAACTGGATCTTGAATAAAACATTCTGTTTTTGCTTTAAATATTAATGTGGTAATATTTGGACAGTAGAGTAAATGGAAGAAGTTAAGAGCTACAAAAACCCCAAGTGGCTCAGGACACAGGACATGAATCTGGTTCTGGCCCATGGTAGTGATGAAGAGAGTGACACCCAGCATGTGTTTGATAAGTTCAACTAGTGAGCATAACGTGCAGTTCCAGGCATACTAGACAGACACATCAGAGGAACTCAATGCATGAGTGTCAAGGTATGGAATGCTCAGCTAGTAGGTGCTCAGTGTGTGATGCCCACTGCCCTTTGAGGTGTAAACAACATCTCCTTTTTTGTGTGAGTGCCAAAACTGGGCCTTGTAGTACACCCTGAAATCCCAGCACTTAGGACACTGGGGCAAGAGGATTCTGACTTAGAGGTCAGGCTACAGCATAAAGCAGCATGACCCTGATTCACAAAACTAAAACCTTTTTCATTTTATAGTGGATGTCTGGAGTGGTCTGTTCTTCAAGGATTTATGCAATCAACGAATGACACAGTTGAGATTTTAGACTAGGAAAATCATGCCGTAGCAACTGCATCTATCAGAGATTCACACAACATCTGCCTCAAATCACATTTATTTCCATGTTCAGAAATTAAAGGGAAGAGAGAACACCAGAAGCTATGGACAGCATTAAGGAAGATGTCTTAGAGACTAAGCAGAGAAGCAAGAAGTAATAGTGAGCTCAAGAGCCTTCAGATTGGCACCCAAGGGACAAGGCGGAGAGGCTGAAAGAAAAATGCATGGCCCATAGTGTGGAATGCAGGATAAATCACTTGGAATTCCTCCTCCTGTTAATGCTTACAGATTTGTAGTGTACAGCAAGAATACACATTCATGGTGAGGGTGATAAATTAAGAACAGAATTGGAAGGGAGAGAAAATGGTTTATGACCCAGGCATGTAACCTACCAGTCCAAGAAAAAAAGTCAATGAAGTCTGAAGTAGGATACCCAGTGTATGGGCACATCATGTGAAGGGCTTCTGTATTAGTCGTGGAGGTCTATAATCATCTAATGTGGTCATTTAGGCTAGCAAACTCTTCTGTATTTTACTTCAAAACTGTGAGTAAATAAGAAAAGGATTCACCTCTCACTCTATGGGATCCTCCAAAATGAATAACTTGGTCTTGTTCCTTATTCTTCCACTGTCTGGCATTGTGTCTCGCCTGGGACAGCTCGGGAACAGAGTATGAGATGCGTGACTAAGCTCCCAACTTCTGTCATGTAGTAGCTGCTTGTGAGTACTTTGGATATCAGTACTACCTAACTAGAGACAAAGATACGAACCATGGTGCCAGGCTCTGAGAAACCTGACGTCCAGAGACAGAGGACAGGAAGCAGTAGCTAAAGTCAGTGCCCACACCAAACCAAATGATCCTCATGGAGATTACTGGGTCTCTTCAACCTTTAACTGTTAACTCTGTTTCTGAGACTGTCTTTGATCCCCTCCTTGTTAATCCTTTGTTTGTTTGTTTGTTTGTTTGCAGGAAGCTTTGGCATGGTCTGGTACATGTTCTGGCTTCTGGTGTCTTATGAGAGTCCTGCAAAGCATCCTACCATTACGGACGAAGAACGTAGGTACATAGAAGAGAGCATTGGAGAGAGCGCGAATCTGTTAGGCGCAATGGAAGTAAGCATCTCATTTTGGCGTCTATACCTAATTTTGCTGTTCACCCCACATTCCTGGCTTAACTGTGCTACAGTTCCTCTTTAAGTAAAAGCTTGGCACCAATCTCTCTCTCTCTCTCTCTCTCTCTCTCTCTCTCTCTCTCTCTCTCTCTCTCTCTCCCCCACTCCCATCCCTTCTCCATGATCTTCCAGAATGATTGCTATCTTCTTCACTTTTTTTCAAAGAAAAGCAGATGGGTTAAGTGGTTCTCTACCTGTGGGCTGTTATCCCTCTGACAAACCTCTATCTCTAAAAAATACACACATTACAGTTCGTAATGATAGCAAAATTACTGTTATGATGTAGCAATGAAAATAGTTTTATGGTTGTGGGTCACCAAAACCTGGGACCTGTAATAAGGGTCACAGCATTATGAAGGTTGAAAACCAGTGGGTTAGAGGAACAGCACAGTCTGAATTTCCACCTCCTCTACCCCATTGCCTTTTTTTCCCTTTTTTTTTTAAATTGATTTTTATTGAGCTCTACATTTTTCTCTGCTCCACTTTCTGCTTCTCCCCTCTCCGCTCCAACCCTCCCCCAAGGTCCCCATGCTCCCAATATACTCAGGAGATCTTGTCTTTTTCTACTTCCCATGTAGATCAGATCTCTGTATGTCTCTCTTAGTGTCTGCATTGTTGTTTCCGTTCTCTGGGATTGTGGTTTGTAGGCTGGTTTTCTTTGCTTTATGTTATCTTTCTTCTTACTAGGTTTCACGTGTTCCTGTCACTTCCAAAAAAAAAAATTAAAATAAGATCAAACGGAGCTAGAGCTTGTTTTCTTTTCAGAAGACATTTTTCACTTTTTTATTATTTTTTAAAAAGAAAACAAACGATCTTTTTTCATTTTACATCCCAATCCCAGTTCCTGCTCCTGCTCCTCCTTCCATCTCCTCCACCTATCCCCCCCCCACCTCCTCCATCCACTCCTCAGAGAGGGTGAGGCACATTGCTTTGTGTAAAGTCCAAGGCCCTCCCTACTATTTCTAGGCTGAGTGAGATATCCCTCTAAAGAGAATAAGTTCCAAAAAGCCAGTACAAGCAGTAGGGATAAATCTTGCAGTCACTGCTAGTAGTCTCTCAGTCTGCCCCAGTCACACAACCGTCATACACATTCGGAGGGACTAGTTTGGTCCTACGTTTTTTCCTTTCCTATCCAGCGGGAGTTGGTGAGTTCCCATTAGCTCAGGTAAACTGTTTCAGTGGGTGTACCCATCATGGTCTTGACCTCTTTGCTCATATTCTCACTCCTCCCACTCTTCATTTGGACTTTGGGAGCTCAGTCCAGTGTTACGATGCAGGTCTCTGCTTCTGTTCCCACCAGTTTCTGGATGAAGGTTCTATGATGATATTTACGATATTCATCAGTCTGACTTCAGGAGAAGGCCAGTTCGGGCCCCTGCTCCTCTATTGCTTAAGGTCTTAGCTGGGGTCATCCTTGTGGATTCCTGGGAAATTCTCTAGTGCCAGGTTTCTTGCTAGTCACATAATGGCTCCCTCAATCAAAAATATCTCTTTCCTTGCTCTCATCTGTCCTTACCCCATCTCAACTATCCAGTTCCCTCAAATTCTCCTCATCCCTTCCCTCCTTCCTCTTCTTTCCCTTCTGCCTTCCCTACTTCCCCAACACACACTTCATGCTCCCAACTTTGTCAGGAAATCTTGTCTATTTGACCTTTTCAGGTGGATCTATGTGTGATTTTCTTAGGGTTTACCTTGTTACTTAGCTTCTCTAGGATCGTAAACTATAGGCTCAATATCCTTTACTTTACAGCTACTATCCATTTATGAGTGAATCCCTGCCATGTTCATCTTTCTGGGACTGGGTTACCTCACTCAGGATTTTTTTTTCTAGTGGAGTTAGAACTTGTATTTCAAGTTTTTAAAATGTTATTGGACCAAAGTCTTCATTTGACCGAGCAGGTGGCACGGTCACAGTTGTTCTATTTGAATATTGCTAACACAGCCAACAATGGTTCTCTGACATCAGCAGCTGTACTGCCCCAGAAATGTGTGTCCAGAGAGTTCCCACGGAGAGCACTCAAAATGCCCCAGAGAGATAACTAAAAAGGGAAGAGAGAATACCGAGAATACCAGGGACAGCAGCCCAGGGTGCTTCTTAAAGGAGCCCAGAGCAATGCATGCTCAGGTGGACAGGAGAATGCTATGTATTTTTGACCAGCAGCAAGGGGATCAGCAGCCAGATCAAAAATAAATGATGCAAAAAATAAATATATTTATACAAAATTAATACTTTCCTCTTCATGCTGGGGAAATGCTTTACCATTTGAGGAATACAGTTTCAGGGAAGATAATTCTGCTATGAGCAAAGACATACTCTACCAGTAGGAATAAACATTGCTGATCTTATCCATTCCGCACACGGAGGAATCCTAATGCACACATTCCTGTCTTTGGCCATTTTTATTTATCTGTAAAGTATTTTCATCATTTGTGACATATAGGATTAAAACAAAAATACCTATCCCTTGGCGCTTACTTATCATGCTCTCACAAAGCAAGCATTACCAAAAGCTGCAGTGCTTACTCTGTGTTATTAGTACAGCTCCCTCCCCCCCCCTCTCTCTCCCTCC
>NC_022023.1:33227185-33241253 GCF_000317375.1 Microtus ochrogaster | reverse complement strand
CCCCCCCCCTCTCTCTCTCTTTCTCTCTCTCTCTCTCTGGTCTCTGGTATTACATACATTCCTGATCACCGCAACGTGAGTTCTTGCTATTCTATGTTTTAAGTGATTTTTGAATATCTGAGCACAGACAGTTTAATACTAACAATTATGGGGTTTGACACTCAGGACTAATTACCAAAGTTGTTGAGAAAATTTGCTTCCTGCATTGATCATATTATCATGAAAAGGACACGATTAACAGTGAATGAGGTTATTTTGGGAGATCATTTCTTTGGCAGCTACAGCTTTGGTCTTCAAGAGAAAGTATTTGTGATTATGATAAATAGTTTGAAGTCTAAAATATTAAGTGCATGAGGTTTAGTTTTTAAAGGTATTCTAACCACAGCAAATCATCCCCAGGTATTTTGTTTTTATTTTGAAGAGACTCAAATGTCATAATTAGCTGGCCATGATGTCCTGGGCTATACCTGGTGAATCTCAACACCACAGAACTATTTCTGGAACTTATACCCCAGTGTCATAAAATGTATAGTTCTCTACTAACTGTCAAGGGAATTTACAGAGAGATGATGGTCGAGGCGACAGAGAGGGCGGGCAATAACATGTTCTTTTATTTTCTTTCTTGTCCAAGTACATTCAACTTTCAAGATTTTAGATTTCATGAAGTCATTGATTTGGCAGTATTTTACTGGGGGGAAAACTGCTTTAAAATCTTATTTAACTAGAACCCACAATTTTGGAATTTATTTTCTCTGTATACGAATTTTGCATACTTTAAAAACCAGACTGCTTAACATGAGGAATAGACTGGAGTTGTGTTTTCTCTTTTAACGATTGCTCACACGCCACAGTCAACTGGAAAGCTGTCGTTGCCATCTCATCCCGTACTCATGTTCCAGGCCATGCTCCTGAAAACAGAAAGTCCAAAAATGCTAAGCCAGAGTAACACTCTCTTTGGGCTTCCAGAAATTCAAGACCCCGTGGAGGAAGTTTTTCACATCCATGCCCGTCTATGCGATAATCGTTGCAAACTTCTGTAGGAGTTGGACCTTTTACTTACTGCTCATCAGTCAACCAGCTTATTTTGAGGAAGTTTTTGGATTTGAAATCAGCAAAGTATGTACAAGTTCATTTTATTAAAATACTGGATAATGTCTGTATTTAAGTGAATATTCCTTCCTTTAGCCAAAATTTTGTCTTCAAACCTTCATGATTTACTTTTTGGAAAGTGTGTGTGTGTGTGTGTGTGTGTGTGTGTGTGTGTGTGTGTGTGTGTGTCCCTTACTCTATTCTGTTCCCTGCTAGAAATATCTCTGCCTTCCTGTAGCTTGCATCTCAGTGGATCTGAGCAACGATGCAGCCCTTTTCCTACACACAAAGAGTATGACTTTCAGTCCAAGGCAAGCAAGCTGCTACAAAAAGAGACAAGCCATTCTAATGGAACTGTGCTTCAGTTATTATCAGCCTCTTCTCCTTCTGTGTTCTCAGATCTGTCCAGTTGAAAGAAACAGCAAACAAAAAAAGCTGAAAACGTCCTTATACTTTGTTCACTTGTTGAGTCTCTTATAGGATACGTTGTTTTATTCAGAAACACAGCACTGCTTTTCTCCCCCCGAATATTTGCAGTTTTGTACGTATAGACAAAAAAAAAAATCTTGTATTTCCAATTCACACACACAGGGTGTGTAAGACAATTTGTTTATAGGTACAGAAATAAAAGTATTTCCAGATTTTCTATAATGGAGAACTCAACTTTAAACACTCCTTTTGTGGAGGGATAGAAAATTCTAGAAGTCTCTTTCCTACTCATGAATAACCTCATCCGGTAGACCAGACGGATAGCTATCATCATTCCTGTTTGACTTGGCAAAACAGAACTGAGGGTAATTATTGAAATCACCTAAAGGTATACTAACTAGTTACACACTTACGGCATACATACTCATTTCTGTTTCAATCCCCTGTACAGTGTCATACATCAGGGGACCTGTACATCTAGCCACACACTTAGCAGGTCAGTGTTGAGAGCCAGCTCTGAGCTCTGTGTGCAGCTCTCTGCTGAGTTCTGAATCCATTTATCTTTGCTGGCAGTGATCTTGCCATTTCCCCTTGTGTTGTTACATAAGTCCAGCTGGGCTCGGGCTCTTCATATTGTGTCTCTACTTGAAAGGCTATCTGAGAGCTGGGCTAGAGAAAGCCTAAGCCTGGCAGTGGCTGGCCTAAGAGCTCTTCTGAAGTGGCCGTTTCTAAGGAAACAGCTCCCTTCTCCCTGAGAAGAATGGCTGCTGTAGACCAGCCTCTTCTCCCTGGAGCTGATCAAACATTGCAGGGCAGACTTGGGACCTCGGAGAGTGTCACACCTCTCGACAAAGACTGCTGGAGGTGTGAGTCCATTTTCACAATCTAGGGCAAATGTGACACGCGGAGACTATTAATAAAACCAGGGCTCGTGGGGGTGGGGAGAGATGCCAAGTGGCGGTAATGACATGATCTTCCTGTCTCCAATTAGCTGAAAACACCTGAATCAAATCAGGGGCAGTGTGCACAAACTAAATGAACTTACATATGGATAGATTAATTAGCTTGCTATTTTTAAGCTAAAGCTGCAGTTACATTCTCCATGCTGTGTGGACTGAAGATTTTTTATTAAGCTGATAAAAATAATGTTTTAAATTCTCCAATTTACTTGAAAAAAAATTTTGAGATCATGGTAGACTTAGGAAATCTAGGCTAGTCCAGGTGATTTGGCTTTGAACCCAAGCTTTACAATGAAGGGTTGACCTACAACTTGGGGTTGAATTTTGAATAATTAGCATCCTTAATTTTCTTATCTATAAGTGAGAGCTTTAGTACTATCTTTCAGAAGTGAAACAAATTTTATAAAAAAAAATTATATGCTTGCATAGAAGGTGGCTTTCTCAAACCTCACTAAAGTGGATATCCTATAGATAGAACCACACAGGGAACACCTTAATCTTCATTCCAAAATGCTTTCTTAGTTAAGACAAAATGAGTTCACATGCATACACTGTATACAGTATTGTGTAGTTATATATAGGACGTAATGTATGCATACACTGTACATAAATGTAAGTGAACTATATTAGTTAACTCTTTGTGTATGGATTGTGTGTGTGTGTGTGTATGTGTATTTCCCTATAGTATGTACGTAAGTATTTTCAGCTCCTCTGAGAATGGCAAATCAGAGTGCGGTCAATTCCAGGATTTTAATGAGCATCTTTAAACCTCAAAATACAGGGGCCAGTCAAATGAGAGGACACATTTGTTTCCTTTGAGTTCCTCAGTTGGAGAGGCTGTGCTTCATGCTCTGCCTCTTGACAGCTTCAGAAAATGGTTCAGATACAGTTGGCACAGCAGAGGGAGGAGGAGTGTTCGAGGACCTACTAAGAAGAACAGGATGTAGGTGATAACTACCCATCTCACTCTCCTAAAACCTTCGGACAATGAGCAAACTAAAGGCAATCCAAGAGGGGACAGAGGAGTGGGACACTGTGTGAAGAACGAATTATTCATAATAATAAGTCACCAGAGCTGAGAAGACCTAAACATGGATAAGTCTCAGGAAATTTTGCCTAGGAAACTGGAGGATCCCATCTTTCCAGGCACTAAAGCAGAGACCAACTGTTAGTTTCTTGCATCTGTCTTCATGACTCTGCTGAAAGAGTAACAAACAAAGGTTTTTATCTTTGCTCCTTGCTAATGCAAAATGGAAAAAATGTTTATCCGAATGGACAGTAGGTATCTGAGGCTGCCCAGTGTAAGGCTCTTTTCAGATGCAACACCTTTCATACGGACAGGAAACGTCACTCTCAAGCAGGTAGCCTGCATCTGTGAAATGAAAGCATGACCTGGGTTTCTGGGAAAACCTTTACTTGTGTGCTCCGGGATGTGTTCTCTGCAGCAGCCTCCTGGTTTATGTTGTATTCTGACATATATCTCTGGTGACTGAGAATAAAGGACTGCTGTAGTTTTCCAACATGCTATTCTCAAAATCAATTATATTTTCCATTCAATTAATTACCTTTTATTTTTATTTATGCCACGTTTGCTGAACACCCACTTGCAAGCAAACAAGCAGTTTATACAGCAATGCCCTATTTAAATTTCCTCCCCCCCCCACAGGTGGCCCAGTTGCTGAGCATATGCACAATAAGAGCTTGGTCTTTAGAACTGTGTAGTACTGTTTAAAAATTGCCCCTTTCAATATCAGCTTCCTCATTCAATAATAAAATTATAAAAATTCCCACCCTAAGCAGATGAGAGAACCCAACAGTTTAAACGTTTAATCTGTCTGGGCATGACCCTCATTTGTGGGTGCGAACAACATTCTGTGTGCCACTTCCAAACGAAGAACAGAATCTGCCTTTCATATCTCCAAAATCTACATGGAAGATGTGCTTAAACACAAACAATACATCCCAGTCTTCCCCTTGCCCAGAGTTGTCCAAAGTGAGGACATCTATTCATGTGGTAATAGCACATTTAAATGTGTTATTTTTTTTCATATACCCTCTCCCTCAATACCTAGGGAACTGCCTCTTGTTCATAGTTGATTGTTAAAAATGTGTGTTGAGCCAGGCAGTGGTAGCACATGACTTTAATCCCAGCACTCGGGAGGCACAGGCACAGAGTTCGAGGCCAGCCTAATGTACAAGAGCTAGTTCCAGGTCAGCTAGGACTGTTACACAAGGAAACCCTGTCTCAAAATACAAACAAAAAAATGTATATTGAAGGCGTGCTAGATTTGGGGTTGCCCTAATTTCTATGAAATGTTTAAAGGCTGCATACCACAGTATAACCATATGACTGCATTTGACTGCAAATGAGTAAAATGAACTCACGTGGGGTTTTCATAAATGAAATCTGTGCTATGAAATTTAGAAGAGGTGTCTTAAAGGAAGTGTGTAGTCTTTCACCTTTTGAATAAAATGGAAAATTTGAATCCAGCCTTGCTGAGGGCCGAAGGCATCTCTTTCCTCCCGAGATCCCTTCCTCCGCATTCTTCCTCTCATCAATGATGCATTTGTGTGAACACACTTCAGGACGTGAAATGAGAAACAAGCGTGACTCACTGACAAGATTCAGAAGGGTTGATTCATGAATTCAGAACACACTGAATCATAACGTAGCAATAAAAGTTTTCCTTCCCTAAGAATACAGAGAAAGGATCAAAGTAAATTTACTTAGCTTTCCCGATTTACTCTGTGGACATTACTGCTTACTCTAGGAGAGCGAGTTTGCATTTGGAAACAGTGTTTTGCCTTCCTTGACTCAAGGAGCAGATGAAGACAGATTCGGAATGCCAGGGTCACTCAATTGCCTGCTCTCTGTCTTCTCTCCTGCTCTTCTCCCCCTCTGGCTTTGGTCAGGTTGGCATGCTGTCTGCGGTCCCACACCTGGTCATGACGATCATTGTGCCTATCGGGGGGCAAATTGCAGATTTTCTGAGAAGCAAACAAATTCTTTCAACAACCACAGTGAGAAAGATCATGAATTGTGGTGGTAAGTACCTGTGGAGTGGCAAGCATATGTTCCTGTTTGAGGGCTCTGTGAGCTACATGCGTGAATCGGATTTCCTACACGTGGTTAGATATGCACCTTCATAGCTCAGTTCAAATCATTTTCCCATGGCCAAGGTTTTCAACACTCATTTTAAGACCCCCACTTAACAAAGTCATTTGTATACATTGTCACCTAACTTCTAATCACTAAAATTTCAGGTTAATTTGGACTTAAGAAGCATACAATGAATGCCCCAATAATCTTTGACATAAATTATTAGCCTTATGTCTTTCTGAGGTATATTGTCCATATTGGTATGAATGAGAAATACTAGTAGTCTTGGTTTCTTTGTAAAATTATACTATAATTTTATAATATAAAAAGTTTTAGTATAATTTCAAAAGTTACAGCAATTTTGTTAGGTTTAGTTCTGACTTAGGCTTGTACAGGTTTGATGCATACTGTCGCAGTGGCTATGAGTTCATATGTGAAGCTGCCCTACTGTGTAATGAAGACACTGTTTCCTTGTAGTCATCTGCTGCCTATTTCTTACACTCTCTCTGTGCCCTGTTCCGCAATGATCCCTGAGCATTTGAAGGGGTGTGTGTGTGTGTGTGTGTGTGTGTGTGTGTGTGTGTGTGTGTGCGCGCACACACACACACACACACGCAGTACCTATGTTCTGTTTGGTGTCAAGACTTCTGTAGTCTCTTATTCTCTAAACCTTGGCCAATTGTGAGTCTCTGTGTTGATCACTACCTACTGTAAGCAGAAACTTCTCTGATGTGGGCTCAGAGGTAAGTTCATAAATGTGTTTAAAGGCAAGTCATTAATAGCATATTGATTTAGCAGAGGAATATTAGAAAGTTCTCACATAGGACTTGTCTAACCTCAGGTTCTTGGCCTGGTGCCTGCCACATATGGGTTGATCTTGTGGAGTAGGATTAAAGTCATATCAATGGTTGTTAAGTCAATTATATTTATGTCACTGTTGCACTGGGAGGAGAGGCTCCACTAGGTAAGGAGCCATCGGCAATTGGTAGTTGATGATAAGAGAACTAGTTTAAGAGTGTAGCCCCTAATTAGTTGACCATAATCCAGTAGAAGACTACACACCCCAGAATATATGGACACCACAAATGTCACTTGATTGCTTTTTTTTTTTGTTTCTTTGTTTGTTTTTATTTAAACAAGGACACACAATTGGATGAGTAAGAAAGCGAGGGTGGTTCTAGGAGGATTTGGGGGAGGAGATGAATATGATCAAAATGCATTGTAAACAATTCTCAAAAAAACTAATACTCTTCTGTGCTTGCCTCCAAAGGTTTTGGCATGGAGGCCACCCTGCTTCTGGTTGTTGGCTACTCTCACACTAGAGGAGTGGCCATCTCCTTCTTGGTGCTTGCAGTAGGATTTAGTGGATTTGCTATCTCTGGTAAGAGTTATCCTCCTTGTCTCTCTATATTCCATCTTGATTTTGCTAGCAATTATCTATGTGTTGGACAATGGTTATTGGATTTGCTATCTCTGGTAAGAGTTATCCTCCTTGTCTCTCTATATTCCATCTTGATTTTGCTAGCAATTATCTATGTGTTGGACAATGGTTATTGGATTTGCTATCTCTGGTAAGAGTTATCCTCTTTGTCTCTCTATATTCCATCTTGATTTTGCTAGCAATTATCTATGTGTTGGACAATGGTTATAACATTCAGAAACATCATTTAGAATTATTATTGCTCACCTTTCCTCCAACTGACTGTTTCTTTCTTTGTACTTGATCAGTTTGTTAAGAGAATGTTTGCAGTGAGCCATAATAAGTATTGGAAAAGGTACATCCTTTCTTTCTCTTGATGCCTTTGAATGGAGTTATGAAAAGCACATGGTGTGCACCCAGTATCTTTTGGGAAGATGTGTTCTGATGTTCTCTACCTTGCTTCTTCAAGTTGATGCCACCTTGAGCCTATGTTTCTGTGTTTGTCTCAGGATTCAATGTGAACCACTTGGACATTGCTCCAAGATACGCCAGTATCTTAATGGGCATTTCCAATGGTGTTGGTACACTGTCGGGGATGGTCTGCCCTATCATTGTCGGTGCCATGACCAAGAACAAGGTAGGAAAGCAATTCCATTGTAGAACATTCTCTCTTATGGTTGGGAAGGGGCTTTGTTGTTCTTGGGGTGTTCCATTCACTTCTAAGTAAGAAGCACAAAAATGAAGTACAGAGGGACAGATCTCTATAGTAACTTCTGGAAGGTCCAGCCTCCCCAATCATCAAGCAAGGTGTTTCTCAAGCCCTTCCAATAGCCCACAGATTGTTTCTTTATTTAGAAATGTTAAGGAGACACAAGCTACATACAAGAAAAATACCTATTATTGATATCACCTTTGTGGCAAGAATGTCTTTCCCAAGCCCCTCAACCCTTTGCCCCTAGATTATAGAATAGACAAACAGCCTTTCCCAACTTTATTCATCAATCTCAATTCAGAATTGAGGAGTTTATGAGGAATATTATTATTTAGCAGTTCTGAAATATGCATATAGAGCTTCAAATTTGAGTTTTTATAGATGGACATAAAGGAAATGAATGAAAAAGACAAAGCAATGGAGAGCTGGCTGGGATGGCACATGCCTGGTCACTCTAGTGTTGAGGAGAAAGAACCAAGTTTGAGGTCAGCCTCAGTTACATAGTGGATGCCCACAACCAGAAAAAGATTAAAAGCTAAAGAATGATTAATAAATGGAAAAGAGAATATTTTTGAACTCAGCAGACTAGAAATGTATTCAAGAGTTTATTTCCAAACTTTTATCCTAAAAATTTAAATAACAAAGCAAATAGTTTTATTCGAAAGTGTTTGCACAGCATAGGTAACCCCAAAGAAAGCATCGCGAGAAACATGGCGGTAGAGCATGCTCACAGGGCGGCTTTCCAGGCGTGTAGTTTGCTCTCACAGCCCCGCTTTTTTCACCACAGTCCCGCGAAGAGTGGCAGTACGTCTTCCTCATCGCTGCGCTCGTCCACTATGGCGGAGTCATATTTTATGCCATATTTGCCTCCGGAGAGAAGCAACCTTGGGCAGACCCCGAGGAAACAAGTGAAGAAAAATGTGGCTTCATTCATGAAGATGAACTGGATGAAGAAACAGGGGACATCACGCAGAATTATATAAATTACGGTACCACCAAGTCTTACGGCGCCACCACACAGGAGAACGGAGGCTGGCCTAATGGCTGGGAGAAAAAGGAAGAATTTGTTCAGGAAGGAGCCCAAGACGCATACACCTTTAAGGGCCAAGATGATTATTCATAACGAAGCTAGTCACTGGATACATTTTTAGTGTTGTGATTAAATTAATTGTGATTGCACAGAATAATTTAAAAAAAAAATGTGGTGTAAACATGTAAACACATCAGCCTAGCAAGTCTCGCTATTTAAAAAGTATGAATTCAAAACAGACCATGAGATCCTATCAAGCGCAATCTGTGGAAGTTGTCGCGTTATGTCATTTCCATCCAGGTTGTTCATCCTTTCGTTTGTGATTTAAAGGTTTACTGTAGAAATAAGTAGGTATTCATTGGCCCCACCGCCTTGTGAGTGGGCACAACTGACACAGTTGGCACATGTCATCCGACAGATATTAGGAAGCCAAAGCTACTTGATCATGCAAACTGCACTGATTTATTTATTACACTGGACTGCAAAATATCCCAGGGAAATCCTGTCTACGGACATGGTGAAATTCGAAAGCTGACTAGATCAGGTATGAACTATGATCATTATGTGTTTATCATGGATTGGCTTTATCTTTTAATTGAAGAAATACATTGTATACTAGCAGCTAGCAGCTCATACCGAATTATTGTTAAGAGTACACAGTGTGTGATATTTTGTGATCTTCAAAGCGCTTATCTTACAGTGTTTTGTGAAATGCTTGGGCACAAACACTTATTTTTTATGAAAGAGAGCTTGTAACGGGAGGAGTATGCTCCATGCCCTCCCACTCACTACCTGACAGTATCAAACTCTTCACATCTCAGTAACATTCAACTTTCATGTAACATATCACATACCTTTTTTTGCAAAAAAAAAAAAAATAAGAAGAAATAGACTTCAATGTATTTTTTATCACAACTTTGTACTGGTTGTAACTTGCATTAGGAAAAAATGATTGATATATATAAAATCATAAAGAATCTAATAAAATTTGCTATGAAGCTGTAGCCCTTAAAATGCAATATTAATAACAAAATATATAGAAAATGATTTAGATAATCTTCCTTGAAACTAGAGACTATATGAAACTCATATCACAAAGCTATATAATATATGAAAAGATAAACAGTAGAGATTCTATATATAGACAATTTTATTACCTAATGTCCCATTTATGAGATATTTGTCTTGAGTATATAGAACAAAATATATTGAAATTATATCTATATCCCTGTATATCTTATACATATCCACTCACACAAACATAACAAATACTTTTCACACAGAACCAAAAACAGCATACACCTAATGTTGGGTTAGGGGATTGCAATTTCTACTTTCATAGAGTCATAGAATTTTAGATGGGAAAAAAGGCATTTTGTTCATCATTTCTTAATATATTTCCACAAGAACTGCAACATTTGTGTACCAAGCAATAAGTGCAAAGCATAAAACCTCCCGTTTGTAAATTATCCCTGTGTTGCTTGTGGTAGCAATGATTTCTTCCTTTTAAAAAAGTCAACATCAGAATCCTTTACGATATTCCGTGGTGATAAGAATGCATATCCCAATCTAACGCAAAATGTTACCTGGTGTGCTTCTGTGTGTCTCTTCTGGGTATTTGATCTGTTCCGTGTCCTGTGCTCTTGACTGGAGATCCTGCTACTGCAAATATTAAAACATGAAGTTTGTTTCTAAATGCAAACCACTCCTGACCTTAGGAGTCTAAAACTCCCCCTGCTTTGTGTCTCGAAGTACGACCATGTGACCATAACCTTTGCTGTGCTGAATAAAAAGATGTGAACTGTCATTTCATTGCTACAAAACAAGTGTTAATAAAATGTTCTATTTACCCCTTTGTAAAATGAATACGTTAATTTCGGGTTGATTCGGGGTTCAGCTTTAGGGCAGTAGTTTATGGATGTTTCAATGATTTCAAATATAGGCTCCACAGTAAAACCCTTGCTGGTTAGTGCCTTGGGATTAATTCAATATTCTTCCTTAGATGGGGAGACCTGATTGACCTGATTCTATAGGGAGCGTGAAAGCTGAGAAATAAGTCTCTGAGTCAAACTCTTTCCAAGACTGTGTCATCACAACTGCTGCAAAATTTAAAGCAAAGTTTGGAAATAAACTTCCGCTTGTCAGTTCCACACTGCCGCCTCCTTTCCGTTGCTCACATGGCCTGGGCTAGACTCTGCCAGTCATTTATAGCGCCTGTCAGTGGTGTTATGTAAACCCACAGTTGCTCTCTAAAGCAGGTCTCCACTTATTCTAGGTCTGAAAATTTTTTAAAAAGAAGCTTAAAAAGCCAAAATAAAATAAAGCAATGACATTAAATGTGTCAGTCAAACTATTTAGCGGTAAGCGTGACAGTGATGGAATGTGTCTATCGCTGGATATGCCATCAGAGCTCAAAGTCTGTGTTTCACAGCTGTGAAAACAGAAACCTGTGCTATGAGTTGTAACCTATAGGGAACCTGGTGGAGGTGGGTTGGAGCTGGGGGAACTGGAGAGATGGTTCAGTGCCTAAGAGTACATCCTGCTCTTCCAGAAGGCCAGAGTGTTGTTCCAGGCACCCATGTTGGGTGTCTCACAATTGCCTGGAACTTGAACTCCATCTAGGGCTGTGGCACCCTCTTCTGGAATCTATAGGAACTGCATTCACATGTCAAAATGGCTGTGCATGTGCACATGTGCGTGCCACACGCGTGCGCGCGTGCGCACACACACACAGACCCCAAATTTCAATTAAATTTTTAAGATGTGTGTAAAATTAACATATAATCAGACTTCTGACGCTGTCCTTCTTAAAGGACTTGTGTGACTTGTTAGCTGACATACCTTGTTTAATAAATGAGGACACTGGAGTCTGCAAGGAAGATCAGACTTGGTCAGGACAGCATAGATATTGCTAGAAGTTTTATGTTTTGAAATAAATTATAATTGATATGGTATGTTTTAGCCATTTTTTATTGCACAGATTAGTTAAATCGGTATTTGTCAGTTCAAATGCTAACTACAAACCCTCCAACTCTGATTGAGTGTGTGGGTGTTAGAAGCGAAGGGATATAGATTTCCCTCCTGGCATGAGGAAACAGAGACCAAACCTAGCCTGATGCTCTTAGAGGTTCACACACCATCTCTTTATACCTTGAAGACAGCAATGTCTCAACTCTTGCACCTACATTAGCCCAATTTCATGGCACAAGCTTTATATTATCTTTAATAATATGGTTCCAATGCTGTCTCCAAGCAAGTGTCACCTGTGATGCCTTTATTTCTCTCCTCTTGGTCAGGAAGCCCGTCACTTCCTTTCTCCTCGTCACCCATTCTTTTCTGTATTTTCCTCATCATCATGATACACAGCCAGGATTCTATTCTACATATCTGATCTTCTTTCCCACACTTTCCCTCATTTCATTCTCATGTCTACTTTCTGAAATTGGAAAGGATCTTTCTCTTGTTAGTGTTTCTATTTTTTAAGCAAGAAATCGTGCTTATAATGGTACTCAACTTCCTGAAGATTCTGTACAAGCGTTTAGACTGTGGCCACTGCAAGAAATTCTACTAAACTTCAAAGTCCCTTTATTACCATTTTTACTATAACGTAACAGTTATTGTTCAAAGCAATTTCTCGAGCCTGTAAATCCCAGCTCTTGGGAACATGAGACAAGAGGATGGCTTCAAACCTGAAGCCCTAGCTCTCTGAACTGAGTCCACGAACAGTCTCCATCCCACACAAGGAGCCTCCCAACAGGATAAAACTGATGCCCTCAAGTTGTTCTCTCATCTCCCCATATGTGCCTATATATAAACCAAAAAATATGACTGACGCCAGATAATAAATATTCATTAAACCATCTTCACAAGGTACAGGAAGAAGACAAAGATGTGACTTGCAGATATTCAGAGTGGGATCTGCAGAGAAGGAAGACAGGGCATAAATCAAATTTCATGTTTGGCATTTTTATTAGAACTCCAGGAAATATGACAGTGTCAGTATTTGGTCTGGAAATTCACATAAAAAATCTAATTACATTTTTCTTGACTAATATTTTTATAAGCAAGAATTATCAAGCTAGATATATCATTTCCCCTCGAAAACAAGCCCTATTTCTCTCCAGTCTTTTTCCTTATTTATTTTTCAATCTGAGTTGCCAATGGAGACACAGTGTTCTACAAGGACATTTGACACTTTCATAAATCTAAAAAATTTAGTGCAATCAGTTCTGGGAAATGCTTCTGATTTATAAAGTCAAGGCAAAAGAGAGATTGTACACATTTCCAAAATTCTTTGGCACAAAGGCATGCATGAGACAATGTCACTGGTGAGTGAGGTCAGTCTTTGTGGGAGACCTCATCATGACTGAGGTTTGCTTGCAAATACTTGAAAATAAAGGGGCAATTATGATGATATGATGGAGCCCATGTCTACCCCCAGACCACGGTGTACAAATTAGTACAAGTTTAATCCCGGCACCCAAGAGGCAAAGGCAGGCAGATATTTGAGTTCCAGGCCAATAGGGGCTACATACTGAGACTTGTCTTGTAATAAAACAACAAATCAAATTAGCCCATCATCATCAATGTGAAAACACAATGGCTCTCAGTTCTAATTGCAATGGATTAACAGAGGAAATGAAAACAGTTTGGTTTTTACCTTGAATATGCTTCATGTTTTACAGACACCAGTATAAGCCAGGCCTGGTTGCTTGGTCTTGAGTGCCCCAGCTTGTACTATAAAAGAGTTAGACGGTCTTAATGGCATCTAAAAATGTTGCAAGATGGTTTATAAATTATTCATATCTCCAATGTTTTCTGATTTTATTTTGGCCTTTCTGGTAAATTACTGAGGTCCTCAAGTTGACTGTTAAAATTATTCTCAGAATTCCATGAGAGATGGATGCCTGTTTTCTGTCTGCATTCCTTTACCTTAAAAACATTAGCACCTATTTTTCATCTCTGGAAAGGTTGTTAACACAGAGAAGGCCCTTTTTGTCCTGCCTGGCTTCTTTCTGGGGTTCTTATTTCTAATTCTGCTGAAGAAATTGTTTATTGTTCCACAGCATTGCATTGTAGAGCTCACAGAGTCGTTTGCTAACTGGGGTCCTGCAGTGGGAATGTGCTTTTCATCTATTCTTGCCCTCCTTCCCTTGGAGCATTTCTTCTAGAGTTGCATTGGAAATACGAAAAGGGAGAATGAACGAGATGTATTCTCAGCTATTAAGAAGTCTAATATAGGGCTGGAGAGATGGCTCAGAGGTTAAGAGCATTGCCTGCTCTTCCAAAGGTCCTGAGTTCAATTCCCAGCAACCACATGGTGGCTCAC
>NC_022023.1:33211801-33227085 GCF_000317375.1 Microtus ochrogaster | reverse complement strand
GGCTCACAACCATCTGTAATGAGATCTGGCGCCCTCTTCTGGCCTGTAGGCAGACACACAGACAGAATATTGTATACATAATAAATAAATATTTTAAAAAAAAAAAGAAGTCTAATATAGGAGAAAAAACTACACATAGTTAAGAATCGGCCGGAGCAAGCAGAGGGAGCGTTGCAAACTAGTAATCTAATACTTGGCCAGCGAACTCTTCACACCTTGGACCGCTATTAACATTTCTGAAACAGCCAGGCTGTTATGCACTTTCTACCTTTTCTATTCTCTTTATAACAGCTGTCAATGAGCTTTATCTCCCAATAACATGCAAAAGATACAGTTTGTCAGTGGTACCACATGGGGGAGGCTAGATATTGACCAACAAATATTAATGAAAGGAAGGATGGGCAGCCAGACTAACTTACTCAGAATGCACAGGGTCAGCATGGCTACCTGCACAGTGAATTTGTGTCCCTGAAGAGGACTTAGGAAGATACAGAGATGGTGCAGAGCTGAATTTGAAGGTGGGGCAAGTCCCTGAAAACCTCATAGACAGTGGACAGGGAGAGAGCAAGGAACCCATGGTGTAAGTGTGGGAACTCCAGTATGTTTGAAGAACAGTCTCAGTACACATGCTCTTGGGAGCAGGTAAGCTGGACAGGATGAGCCTGACAGGCGTTCCCTTAAGTGTAGGATTCATAATTAAATATCTATCTATCTATATCTATATATATCTATATCTATATATATCTATATATATATATATCTATATATATATCTATATATATATATAGATATATATATATAGATATAGATAGTTTTAAATAGGGCTGAGATGGTCAGATCTGGGAGAGGGCTATACACAGGCTATTAGTAAGTTTTGTTGTTGTAGCTTATTTTTAAAAAACAACCAAGAAAAGAAGAGAGCATATGGTATCTAGTGTGGTTCCTCCCAGGTGTGTCACGCTTTCTCAGCTGATTGCTTTCTTTCCTCTGGAGAGGGCATGGCTCCTTATGATCAGGGAAAACTCCACACACCACAGAAAGCTCAACACCTCTCTCTCTCTCTCTCTCTCTCTCTCTCTCTCTCTCTCTCTCTCTCTCTCTCTCCTTGCTATACTCTTTAGAAATCTGTCCTGGCTGACCCAATATAACACAATTGCAAATACAAGGTTTGCATTTGAGTTTTATGATCATTAAATGTTAAATGAACCCCAAGACAAATCTCAAGTAGCTATGTTGATCAGCAAAGTTGTGAAGGCAGAAATTACATCTATGTCTCTTCTTTCCAACCAAAAAAAAAATTCACAATTGACAAGAACGGAGTAATGTACGATTCAAAATCTATAACCCAGATGGCATTATGTGGGTTTCCTACAACTCCCAATGCACCACAAATTCGATATCTCAGAACAGCAGACAGTTAGCTTATAGTTGTGGACAACATGCTTTGGAATGGAGGTATTAGCAGGTTCAAGGGAAGGCTCTTTTGTAGGCCTGGCTCCTATCTTCTGGCAGTTTCTTTGCTTGAAGTAGGGAACCTCCAACTCTTTTTTTCACTTTTGTGTGTTTGTGTGTGTGTGTGTGTTCATGCTTTCGCTGTGTGTGCACCTCTGTACACTTGCATGCAAAGGCCTAAGGTTGATCTCAAGAGTCATTCTGGGTCACTCTTCCACTTTATTCATTGAGGTAGGATTCCCAATCAAATATAAAGCTAGTTATGTTAGTCAGTTTGCTCTAGGGATTTCCCTGGTTCTGCCATCTGAGGCTGGAATTAGAGGTAGGCTGCAAAGCCCACCCATCATTTATGGGGTTTCTGGTGGCCTGAACTCTGATTCTTTCATGTTCATGGCAAATCTTTTAACTACTGAGCTATCTCCTCAGCCTCACAATAGTCTTGATGCAGAATTCTCCCTGTGAGTGTTTCTGTCTCTACACATGGCTTTCTTTCCATAGAGATACAAATCATATTTGATTATGATCTCTAACAACTACTATGACCTCATATCAGCAATTATTTTCTGCAATTGACCATCATCTCCATTCTAAAGCAGTAATTCTTCAGCATAAGAATTTCTGGAAGACATAGTTGAACACATTTATAACAGCTTCCCTCTGGTCTCAGAGATGACCAAGTTCTTAGTTTTAAAATCATCATCATCACCATCATCATCATAACCATTATATGTTAGTCAAATTATAGCTACTTTGTTATTTAAAAATATTTTTTAAAATTTTCATTTCAAAATATGTGTATTTGTGTGAGTACATGAATACAAGTCCAAGTGACCAAAAAAGGGCACTGGACCCCATGGAGCTGGAGGTATAAGCAGTTGTAAGCTCCCCACATGTGTACAAGAACTGAACTCCAGTCCTCTGAAAGAACGGTATGCATTATTACCTACTGAGCACTCTCGCCAATCCCACAGCATCTACTCTTAATTTCAGTCTTTCACTTCCTTTTATTAAGGACAAAGAGATTCTTGGCCAACACAGTCAGACTTGGCTAAATACAGACATTGGTCTCCCAGCACTGCTTCCAAGATGTGAAGGAATGTGACCATCTGACCCCACCATTTGAACGCCAGAACAGGGCATGTGGAGTGCCAGTCAGCAATGGCAAGTGAACGGAGATGCCACATAGAAAGGAAGACATCACATTCAGAGATGCCTCGCTGAAGTCCGGCTGGCAAGAAGCTGCCTGAAAAGCATGCTGTGGATTCCCTCCAGGATCAGTTGGCAGAAATTCTGTATCAAAGGGCAAGCAATAAGATGAGCATGGCAGACAAAGCATGAAACAAATCTTGGAAGTATGACCTGAATCCCAAATCACTCAAGAGCCTGCTTTCCAGGATTCAGAGATTTGTTACTGTACTTAATGTACTTAAAGAATTCAAGGAAGCCATTCAGTGTGATTAGCAACTTTGGGTATTGCCAATGCTGCGGTTGTTATTTAGAGTGTTGTTTTATTTAAGAAATAAACAACCATACATACACAGCCCTATCTGAGATTAGCAAAGTGTAGAAAATTGAAAATCAAGTCAAACCACAATTCATCATTCTCTGTGTCTCTGCCCTGTTAGGTGCCAGAGAGCTGATCCACCCACTGGCCACTGCATGCTCCATTGTTTAAAGTCACAACCGGTACTCAGCCAGTCTCCCATGATGCTCTGGGCTTTGTTGTCTTCATCCACCAACACAGTTTCTACATGGGACCAGTAGCCAGGGCGTTACAAAGAGGCAGATGAAGTTGGATGAGGATAACTTGCCTTCTGACTAAAGCTGCTTTATTCTAGGCAACGCTGTTCAGCACACAGAGTTCTACATGGGTTTTAGCCTTCTTGTTTTTTTGCATAGGGCTCACTTTGCACACATGTATGGGGATACTTGAGATAATCTTCAGTTACAGCAGAGCTCAAGACAAGCTAAAGTTCTTACAAAGGTGGACTGACAAGTTTCACGACAACTTGGCCCAAGCTAGAGTTATCTGAAAAAAGCAAACTTCAGTTAAGAAATTCCCTTTCTAATATCGACTGTAGGAAAGCCTAGAGGGAAACTTTTAAAATTAGTGGTTGATGGAGGAGGGCCCAGGCCACTGTGAGTGGTGGCATCCCTGGGCTGGTGATCCTGGGTTCTGTCAGAAAGCAGGTTGAGTAAGCCATGAGCAAGTCAGTAAGCAGCATCCTTGCATGGCCTCTACATCAGCTCCTGCCTCCAGTTCCTGCCTTGCATGAGTTCATGCCCTTACTATTTTTGAGAATGAACTGTTATATGGAACTGTGAGTAAATAAACCCTTTTTCCCCCAGGTTGCTCTTAGCCATGGTGTTTCATCATAGCAACCTTAACTAAAGAAAACAGTCTTTACAGAAAGCATCCAGATGTATAAGCAACTCCCACCTTTTTCTATGGGGATTAGAGACTTGAAAGTTTACAGAAACCGAGTGTACTACACAAAAGAAGCCTTGGTGGAAGGTGTAGCCACGAGGAAAACCCACACTCAGATGAAGCAGCATCCAGCTCCTTGGTCCTAGCAAATCATGGCCATGTAGGCTAGACACTGACTTTTGATCATTTCCCCCAGGGACACCAAAGTGAGTTACTTGTATGACATTTGCCATCCTTTTTGTATTGGCACCCAGTGGTGGGGGGGGGGAAACATCACAAGATGAACCAATGCCTCAAGGACAAGTCCTTCCTCAGGTCAGCACTTGGAAATCTCTGCTTGATTATTTTAAGGGCTCCATTGTTAGGCTTCCTTCAGGCATCTCTTATAAATGTCAGTCAGATTTTATGGTGAGATTCGGGGCTAACTCCCTGGGGCATGGGTCACCTGCTCCTCTTATTGGTTGTCTTATTAAGAATAAAACCTCCCCACTTGAGGAAGCAATTCTGAGAAAACCACATACAGAGAGAAGGCGTGGTCACTTCCTGTCGGTCTAAAACTGCTCCCCAGTCTACTCTACTCTGTCTGTGGGCAAACGTGGGTGGGTGTGCACTCTGGGGGGGTTTGTCTGAAGTCTAGAAGACAAAATTTTTAAAAAGGAAATTAAAAAAGATAATTCCATAATGGCCCATTAAACCAAAATGAAAGAAATTATAGCATAAAACTGGACAGAGGACCAAGGACCCAGTTAGAACAGGTTTGTGATGGAGCCTTCTGAGAACAATTTTAAAATGTTTTTATTTACTATTTTATGTGTATGACTGTGCTGCCTGCATGTGTAAGTATATCATCTGCATGCCTGGCACTGTTAAACCTGAGAATTGCAAGAATAAAAGACCAAATCCACTATTGTCGAACAAAAGCTAGCAGTATTTTGGGGTGCACCTGGAACTATCTCTCCCTAAGTCTAGATCTGAGAGAGCAGTCCCTGCCGGCCTTTTGAAGTTCCCTTTACAGGAGGGATAAGGTGTTCACAGGCGCAAAGTTGCTTACACTGTTAGAAAGACACAGCGACAGGGAAGGAACAAGGGTAAGGCTATGCACCATGTGAATGGGGTCACAAGTTTAGTGTCACTTGAGAAACATGTTTCACAGTTTATAACGGATCTAAGAAACAGGAACTTAATCCTTTCTTTTCCTTTTGGTTTTTTGAGACATGGTTTCTTTGTGTAACAGCCCTGGCTGTCCTGGATTTGCTTTGTAGACAAGGCTGGCCTTGAACTCACAGAGATCCTCCTGCCTCTGCCTCCTGAGTGCTGGGATTACAGGTGTGCATGGGCCACCACTGCCTAGCTAAGGAACTTATTCCTAATTGCAAATAGACCCCTTAACTTGCAAGGACTTACTTAACACAGGACAAACAGGAACTTATTCTTTAACTACAAACAGAAACTCTAACCTGCACAGCACAAACAGAACCTCTTCATGTTTTTTTTTTAAATCCAACATAGCATTTTATTGATTAAATTTCATGTAATACACCCTAACCACTCTCGCTTCCCAGTCCTCCCAGGTCTACCCCACCACCACCCTTGAGACCTCCTCCTAGAAAAAAAAAGAAGAAAGAAAAAAAAATATCAAGTTCGTTTTGTGTTGTCCACACCCTGTGGAGCATGGTCATATTTAAAGCGGGCACCCTGAAGACTGTTTTACCTCTTATTAAATCAAATCTGTGCATAGTGATTTCAAAGCAGAAGTCCAGTGTCGCACCTCCAGCTATTCTGCCTGTCCTGCGGAGGAACCAGCTCTTCACTGCTACACTTAAACTTCTTCCTCAGGGGCCAAGGGGAACTCCAAGCCCTGATAGCTCTGTCGGTCCCCTCATGCTCCCAGAGAGCATGAGCGTGACTCTCGTTCTCAGCTCTTATCCCAGATCCTTTGGAATCGAAGGTTGTGAGCTGTCATGTGCTAGGAATCAAATCTGGGTCCTCTGCAAGAGCAACAAGTGGTGCTCTTACTCTCTGAGCCACCTCTCTAACCCCTGACAGGAATCTTAATTGGGGTAAGTAGAGCCCAATGTGAGTTTTGAATGAGTTGAGGGATGCTCTCAGGGAAAGTCAACAAGGAAAAATGAAGGCAAATGGAGGCATTTGGTCCCTTATGCAGGTCCTTTCAGGCTGGTATATCACCAGTAGCTCTAAAAAAAAAAAAAATGAGTTTCACCATGTAGTCCCAGCTTGAAACAAGAGGGCTGGCCTTTGTCGCTTCCTTTTAGTTTGTCATTGCAGGAAAACACACCACCTCTCGAGGTGGAGGCCAAGTCCCTGGAAAAGGCAGAGGCTGTGAGGGATGAGCCAGTGTGCCTCGCAGCCAGAGGCAGGCAAACCCACAGAGTTAAGAGGATCTGGTTGGGAAACAGACACTCCCACAAGAGGGAGTGTTAGCTAAACCTGAGCCCAGGGCTGGGATTAGTGAAACACTGAGTTTGTGAGGGCTCCCAGAGAGACTTGACATGTGGGATAGTAATTTAGGGGATGCATGCCTCCATGATGGATAGAATGATGGACAGCACACTCCATGTTCTTCAGCCTTTCAACATGGCCCATATCAGGTGAATGAAAAAAAAGAGATAAAACGGGAAGACATGACTGCTCCTAGGTATGGTGGAGGAGAAAGTTTATTGTAGATATGAGAGACAGCAAAGCCAGAGGCAGAGACATCTGGGTGAGCCTACAGAGAACATGACCCTGAATCAGGCCATGTAAGGAGGAAAGGAGGAGGAAAACCAGGATTCCAAAGGCCAGGATAGTAAAGAGTAAAAAAGACAAAAAGGCAGGAAAAACAAGATGGGGAGAACAGGAAGGGTAGCCTGAATGGCTGGGTTGTGTAAAGAAGAACCACAGAGGAGAGGGCAGCCCAGATCCTGGGCTGGGAATTTCAGGGTAGAGGGTAGGGTATGCCAATCATACCTGTAACAGGTAGGGACTGAGGGATGCTTGGAGAACTTGGTGGCCAGTTCTATTTGATATGGTACATAAGCACCTCAGTTAGCCAGTTGCTGCACCCCTCCTCACCCCCCCCCCTTGCCCCATTTGAGACCTAACACCAGCGACTGTTGAGGAGCCCACGCCTCCATCCTGAGGCTGTAGAATCCATCCTTCTTGTTCTGGGGCTTGAATTCTCTAAGCACTGTTTGTTTTTCTTGGCTTTCCAAGGTGTAGATAGTTACTGTGAGATCCTGCAGGCTCTGACCATGTAATCCAATCATTTATGCCCTTCCTCTAGAGAACCTGACTAATAGCATGGGTGACATTTCAAGGAAGAAAGAGCCAGCTGAGCCAGTAGCAGCAGGAAGAGCCTTTCAAGAATAACAGCCAGCTAAATTAGTGAAACCGGGTGGGAAGTGAATGCGGGATGAATCATGACTGGAAGAGTATGGAGAAAGTCAAGGACTGTTTGAATTTTCAAGGTGTGGGGAGACCATTGTCAACTTTTGAACAGACCAAATTGATAAATGACTTAAATTTTAGGGTGAAAACTCACTTAAGGGAAGAGAATGCACGTGAAGCAGGAATAGACACAGGAGACGATCTTCTTTAGTTTTTGGTCCAAGGAAATCGTACTCCCCTCCAAAAAACCAACCAAACAAAAACAAACAAACAAACAACAACAATATCAAAAAAACATGAAATTTTTTGAAGAAAATGCTGACCAAGTTTCATGATATATTTTATTGTGAGGCAATGGAGGAAAAGGAATCAGGGGTAAACTCTTGGATTTTGGAACATGTGGAGAAGATACTACTGTTTAAAATTTTGGGTTAAGGGCTGGAGAGATGGCTCAGAGGTTAAGAGCATCGCCTGCTCTTCCAAAGGTCCTGAGTTCAATTCCCAGCAACCACATCGTGGCTCACGACCATCTGTAATGGGGTCTGGTGGCCCTCTTCTGGCCTGCAGGGATACACACAGACAGAATATTGTATACATAATAAACAAATATTTTAAAAAAATTTGGAGTTAATAAAAAATACAGGGGTGGGATTCAAATGTGGGGATAATAAATTGTACTAACTAAGGGATATTTGCTATCAGACATAGAAGTGAATACATTGCTTAACAAACTGGCTAACTGAGCCTGAATCCATGATCAAGAATATGGAAATTATTTTGAGAATTATATTCCAGTTGATAACGTTTAGGGTCATGGGAGATAGAGAGACTTGCCAGGGTATTTATAGAAAAAGGATGAAAGTCTAGGACTCAGCACAGCTTAGACAGAAGAAAGCAACCAGTCATGGATACAAGAAAAAGGTGGATGGGACGGTAGTGGGCAGACCTGGCACCTGACTGTGTATCTTACTTTTTGCTTCCTCTTCCTGGTATGGGAGCTGAAAAAGTGAATGTGGCCCTTCCAACTCCAGGAAGGGCCCCAATTAGTATGAACTTGTTCTTGATTATGAATACTTCACTTTCTAGCCTTGGCTCACATGCTTTGATTCTCTTACGAACAGGATATATATCACTCTAGCCTGCACTAATCAATGTGAAACTAGCAACTAACTTTCCTTTGTCAAACAAAAGTCGTTCTTCTTGCTGATTGTCAGAGAGTGTCTTGGTTAAGGTTTCTATTGCTGCCACTAAACACCTTGACCAAAAAGCAAGTTGGGAAGGAAAGGGTTTATTAGGCACTTCAGCATTGCTGTTCATCACAGAAGCAACTCAGGACAAGAACTCAAGCAGTGCAGGACCCCAGAGGCAGGAGATAAGGCAGAGGCCATGAAGGAGAGCTGCTTACTGGCTTGCTTCCAATGGCTTGCTCAGTTCACCTTCTTACAGAACCCAGAACTAACATCCCAGGAATGGCACCACCCACCATGGGCTGCCTCTGCTCCCATTGGTCACTGAGAAAATGCTTTACAACTGGATGTCATGGAGGCATTTCCTCAACTGAGTCTCCTTTCTCTGATGATTCTAGTTTGTGTCAAGTTCACACACACACACACACACACACACACACACACACACACACACACAAAACAAAACAAAAAAAAAAAAAAAAAAAACCACGGCCAAGACAGAGAGGAAACAGTTTTCCCTAAAAGTTATTATAAGCTACCTTGTAGCTTTTACCAGTACACTTTTGAAAGAAGCTCATTTATAGATGTTGGAGCCCATCAATGGGGCTCGTATTAAGGTCTAACTCTATCCCTATCCAGTTTATGTGCCTCCTCAACTTTCTTCATTTGCTAAGTGCAACATGCCCTACTTATTTAAGCCACACTGCATAGTGTTCCATAACTGTCAGTCCACGGCTTCCTAGTTTATTCAGAAACGAGTTATTTCTGGAAAAAGACTTTTTCTGATGCTGTTGGAGGTTATTTGGAGGAAGACAGAAGCCAATGCTTGGATTTTATAGTGTGTTTATGTCAATGACCTAAATCACTGTTCCTCTCATGAAAAAGTAGTCCAGAAGGAGCTTATAGTGTCACACAAGACTGTAAGTGTTTTGGAGGTGTACCACTTTAGGCTAGAATGTGAAACACCCCCATCAGCTCCTGTCTGAACTCTTGGTCCTAGCCTGGTCCTTTAGGAGACAGAGCCTCTTTGATGGCGGAAGTACAAAGTGGGCTTTGAACTCCAATAGCCGTCTTCCCTTGCCAGGTCACAGCCAGCTTTGCACACTCACCACCGTGCCAGCTATACCGGACTCTTTCCCTCTGGAACTGTAAGCGCAAATAAAAGCTTTTCTCCCTTAAGCTGTTTTTCTGTCAGAGTATTTTCTCACAACAAAAGGAGAGAAACTAACACGTATCTAAATCCAAACTTGAGAATGAAACTCTTCTGTAAGAAACACTGTTCAGATACACACTTCTACCCAGCACCCTTGCAGATTTGCAGTGGCACATCAGAGAGTTTAGCACTTGAGCACCACAGCTTTTGTGACACTTTCATTTCTGGCTTTAGTGTCGGAACCTGCAGCAGTAAATGACCCACTATGTGGTTTTCCAAGAATCTGGCAAAGATGCAGGGTTGATGAAATGGCTCGGCAGTTAACCATGCTTCTGCTCTTGTCGAGGGCTGGATTTCAGTTCCCAACACTCACAATGGGTGACCCACAACTGCCTGCAATCCAGCCCTGCGGGCACTGGCACAGTCATTCACATACATAGACAGATACACATACATGAAAGTAAAATAGACTTTTAAAATGAGAAATGGCTTACCACAAAAAGGTCACAAAATGACTGTGTACTGTGTAATAGGAGTCATCTTGTAGAAGCCTATTCTCTTCTAATGAGAGACAGAGAGTGGATGTGGAGAGGAGATGGGCAATAGAGGGAGGGGAAAGTGCAATCAAGATATATTGTATGAGAAAAGAATCTATTGTCAATAAAAGGGGAGAGAGAGAGAGAGAGAGAGAGAGAGAGAGAGAGAGAGAGAGAGAGAAGGAGGGATAAGGTACTTCTGTACTCATCCAACATAAACATGAATTTGGAAACAATTATCATGCTTATAAATCCTGAACCTTAAGAAACTAAACGGACCTAAATCAGAGAGACCCTAAAGACTGCAGGCAAGGCCTTCTTAGCCAGATCCAAGGCCGTGTCTGGGTGTCCAAAGGATGGAAAGTAGCAGCCTGGTAAGATTTCAGGTGAAAGCCTCTAAGGCATGGAAATCACAATGCTAGATCGCAATGCTTTCTTTTGATAATGCCATGTTCCAGAAGATAAGACACCCCCCACCTCACTTATGTGCACTGCTAGGCAGGCATTCTACCATACACTGTATCCACAGTCCCTGAAAACATCTCTTCAGTGGCTCAGTTGAGGAATTATAAAATAAATCAGTGTTGACCCACCAGAGTTATAGTTATATGCTTGACAAGGACACTCTACGGGACCCCTTCTCTTGGGCTGTTGCTGCTCACACAGGACACACCCTTTCCCACAGCCAGCCCTTTCTCTCCACCATCATCCCTGTATTTAAAATAAAAGGAAAACAGGAGACTGTTTGTACTCCTGTGCGCCTGTCTTCTCAGATCCATGAGTCCCAGATCAGAACCCAGGTCTGATGGGGACAGACGACAAGCATTGCAATCTACCTTTGCATCAGTAAAAGTTGAGTCTGTCTAAAACAGGAAACAAAGTTATGCTATTGAAGAAAGCTGAAAATACATGCACAGACTCAGTTTCTCATGTCAAATAATGCAGGCCTTGAACCCTTCACTATCCTTCTCCTTTTGAGTTTTTTATGGACCGGACATAAGTACCCACTGGACAAAGCCTATGCCAATCAATAGAATAAAATGCATAGAACCCAAGAAGTGGCCAGATCTCTTTCTGTTTGTAAAACTGGCTAATTTGTGTGTTGGTGTTTTAAACCGTTATCCGACCTGGGGAATATTATTATGAATCTGAATACACCATTGTTTATCATAAGCAGCAGTATTCTGATGTGTTGGTAGTGGCCAGGAATCAAAAACGAGTCGCTACACATTGTATTTTGGATTCACTCCTAATACCCTCAAGAGAACTATTTAAACTGTAGAAGTAATCATGCACTCCATCAGGACCATTAAACAACAGCAACAACAAAGCACTGTACAGTTTGGGGAATTAGTTGTTTTGAGATCACTGCTTACAGGCATATATATTTAACTTTCCTAAAAATTTTCGTGTTACTAAATCTTTAAGTCATTAGATATTTACATTTTCTGTCCTGCCCAGCCCCCACAATCATTAAGTCCCAAGGAAATCACACAGAGGTCTACATTAGTTATAAACTGATTGACCCTGTATCTCAGGCTTCTTAATAACTCTTGTAACTTACATTAGCCCATTACTCTAGTATATGTTAGCCACATAGCTCAGTATCTTTTTCAGCAGGGCAGTCACATCTTGTTTCTTCTGTGGCGGGCTCACAACTGCAGAAAAAGCTTCCTTCTTCCCAGAATACTCCTGTTCTCCTTGACCTGCCTCTACTTCCTGTCTTGTTGCCCCACATATACTTCCTGCCTGGCTACTGACCAATCAGCATTTATTTAAAATATAATTGACAGAATACAATTGTCCCACACCATACATTCATTTCATATTATACTGAAACTTCAGATAAACGTTAATTGATGACAATAAAAAAGAAAAAGATTAATTGTCCTGAAAATTTTATAAACTTCTACCAGTACTATTAATGTGTATGTCATAAGAGATTATCAGAGATAATTGAGTGACTTTGGGATCATGTAGAATCTGTACAAGAAAACTCTGGACAGGTAACATGATCCAGCAGTTAATGATGCTGGATGCTCTTTTAGAGGACAGGAATTTGGTTTCCAGACCCACATGGCAGCTCCCAGTTTTCTGTAACTCCAGTTCCAGGGGATATGATGCCCTCTTTTGACTTCTGAGGATACCAGGCACACATGTGTTACACATAAATACACACAAGCAAAGCATGCATATAATATTTTTTAAAGTTCATGGGCACTGAAATAGCAAGGTAATATATTTTGCTTTACTGAATCTTCTTTGTTTTGATAAGGTGGGGGTTGGGTGTGTGGAGGTTTTTGTTGTTGGTGGTGGTTTTTTTACTTAGGAAAGCAAAGGAGACCTGGTGATGGCTCAGCTAGTTAAGGCACTGCCTGCCAAGCCTGTCTACTGGGAGGATGCCCATATCCCACATGGTGGAAGAAGAGACTGACTCCCACATGTTGTCCTCTGGCTTCCACTTGTGCATAGTTGCATGCACATGTATGCAATTAATGCATAAATATAAGAAAACTTAATCCAGGCAGTGGCAGCTCACGCCTTTAATTTCAGTGCTCAGAAGGCAGAGGCAGGTAGATCTCTATAAGTTTGAAGACAGCATGGTCTACAGAGCGAATTCCAAGATAGCCAAGGATACGTAGAGAAACTTTTCCTAGGGCAAAAAAAAAAAAAAAAAGCAAACAAACAAAAAAGGAAGAAAGAAGGAAAAAAAAAGAAAGAAAGAAAAGTTAAAAAAATAAAAGAAATAAAAGGAAATCTATAATTTGACTTTGGTATACTTATGCATCTTCTATAGGAAATACTCCGATGAATTAAAAAGCAAGTTACTTCAGAGGATTGCTATACCTCTTTAATGAGGGCCCTGTATGGAAATAATGTCAAATAAATACTCATAGAGCTCAGACATTTTTGTCAATTCTACATGATTAAGATGACTCAACATTTATAAACTTATTCAATTTTTTAAATTTTCTTTCTGTTAAATGCTTTTTAAAATTTATTTTTGATAATTTGTTGCATGCATGCAATGGACTCTGCGTGTTTCCACCAACCATTATCTTATCTTGTATCCATCTCACTCCTCTTTCTTGGGTAGCATTTCCTAACCTGTCCCTCAGAATCTCTGCTGTTCTTGCCAGCTTGATACCCAAATCTTTGCTCTAGTTGAGCTAGATCACCCTGTACATTTTCTTTGGTTTTGGCCCTCCCCCAGGTAAACCTAGCTCTCACAGAAATGGATGCAGCATGGGTTGTTTGTCTGACAGCTTAGGGTATGCTCTTTCCACTGGAGAAGTTGCCCAGCTGTGCTTAAAGGATGCCACAGCAGATGGTCGATAGTCTTGGAATGGAGAACTAACCCAGCTTTGGGGTTTTGTCCTGTCTATCCCGGCCCCATTTTAGTGTTTTACTCACTATTTTAACACTTTCTTGGGTACTTTTCCTAATTTCCCACTTCATGGATTCTCTCAGAAAATTTTTTTTTCTCATTAGTGATGTTTGTCCGCTTTCAACCTCTGTGACAAACGTCTGATAGAGACACTGTGATGGAGGGAACCCCGATTTCCACTCATGGTGTTAAAGGTTTCCCACACCAGGACCATGGCTCCTCCTCTGCTTCCTGCCCCAGACCTCCTGTCCAGTGAGAAGCAGTTGCCTGTAGAGGAGGTGTTGTCAGACCAAACAGGAAGTTTCAGGCAGCTATAGATGGGTCTTTCAGAAGGTCTTCAGTTGGAGGGGTCGGGCATAGAATCTCCTAGAATCTTTCTTTTTACTTCTGCTAACATGGACATTTATAAAAACTGGATTACTTTCCTTATATTCATCAGTCCTGGCTCTCACTGAGAAACGCCTTCAGCCTGCTGCTTTCCTCAGGAATAAATGCTTACTCTTTTCCTATGTCATTGCCTCCTCTCTCATAAAATTCATCTTAGCGTGACCTTTTAATAAGTGTACAGTCCTCGTTTGTATAGTGGTGAGTATCCCTGCCTGTCACGCGGGAGAAAAAAAAAGAAATAAGTGTACAGTGTACAGCCTCAGTGATATGTTCTGTTTAAATGCCGAAGATTCTGTTCTTAAAGGTTTGATTAAGATGGATGATTTAAAGTTCATCCATTTTTCAAGTCCACTTGCTGTGAATGATAGTCCTTGTAAAGTCAAACTCAAGAGAAATCTCATGATTAGTCCTTTATCTCATGGATTGTCTTGTCTTTTCTAAATAAACAAAGCTAAAATGAAAAAAAAAATCCAGATGCCGCAGAAAGAGAAGATTTTGTTCCTTAGCGTTGCCCCTAACTGCTTTTTAGGGAGAAATGGTAAATGTTGTTGGAATTTATGCACTAACCAAATATACTCTGTATACCATCTAGTTACTATGAGGTAAGCCCAGGCTTAAGTGTTCAATCCCCCATGTCAACATCTATGTTCCCTTACTAGACCAGGTACAAAGAGCATAGCCTAAACAAAGAATCTTTCTGGTGTCTCAAAAACCCATATCCAAGATTTTGGAGTACTAAGAGGACCAGCTTGGGGGTTGTGGGAATGAAGTGTAAGAACATGCATAAAAACCCAGTGCGCAGTCTGGCCTACAGTGACTCTATAACAGTGCAGACTATTAAAGTAAAATAGAGTTATGTTTGGAGGACTGAGCAGTAACAAAATAGTTTCTTGCCTTTGATGGTCTCTGGGGGTCCAGAAAACTAGACATGAAGCCAAAGACAAATGGTTGAAAACATTATTACATAGGAATTTCAAAACTGACTAGCTGAATATGAATGAGAATATAGGATTCAGAAGCAGGATCTGATAAAAAAAAAAAGTAGCACGTAAACCTATTAGGCACATAGCATGAAAATTCAGGAAGTTTAATGGAGAAGACCTTGTCAAACAAAAGACAAAAGTCAGGTCTGAGTAAGACTCTCAGGATGGAGATCTTCACCCTTCCTGTAGGACAGTGATCTTCATTCTCCTTGTGGGATGGAGATCTTCACTCTCCATGTGGGACAGTGATCTTCACTCTCCTCGTGGGACTATGGTTTTCACTCTCCTTGTGGGATGGTGACCTTCATTCTCCTTGTGGGATGGTGATCTTCACGCTCCTTGTGGGATGGTGATCTTCACTCTCCTTGTGGGATGGTGATCTT
>NC_022023.1:33200997-33211060 GCF_000317375.1 Microtus ochrogaster | reverse complement strand
TCCTTGTGGGATGGTGATCTTCACTCTCCTTGTGGGATGGTGATCTTCATTCTCCTTGTGGGACTGTGATCTTCATTCTCCTTGTAGGACTGTGATCTTCATTTTCATTGTGGGATGGTGATCTTCATGCTCCTTGTGGGATGGTGATCTTCATGCTCCTTGTGGGATGGTGATCTTCATGCTCCTTGTGGGATGGTGATCTTCACTCTCCTTGTAGGACTGTGATCTTCATTCTCCTTGTGGGATGGTGATCTTCACTCTCCTTGTGGGACTGTGATCTTTACTCTCCTTGTCTCTCACTTTCACAGTATTCTCTTCCCAGCAATCTCAGTGAGATATTATGCCACTTACTAAAATATATCTTCTTTATGATATTGTGGGAAAAGTGTTTAATAACAAGTGGACACTGCATCTATCAGATATCTTGTGTGTGGTCGCATAGGGATAGAAAAAATCAAGAATCAGGCATTTTCAGTGTTCATAACACTGGTGCTGATTCACCAAATTTCCACTTTACATCCTAGGAATTAACTCCTTAGATGTCAGAGCTAAATACGGGGATGCTTCCAAAATTGTCAGATGGCTATATCAGAAAGCAAGTCTCCACAATTGACTAATTTTTGTTGATTCCACTCAGTATAAAAAGCAAACTACATTTGCCTTTACTAAGCAAAGATATTCAAAGGGCATCTTTATATGTGGATATACAGAGCCAGGCTACTCAAATGGGGACAATGGGAGCACCCCAATTTATTCTCAAGAATGAAGCTACAGAGAAATAGTGAGACATTCTTGAGTTAGTGACCAGGGAAGTTGTCACCATCACTACATCTGTGCACAATGAGGGAATATCTTCTAGGTGACCTCCAGTCAGTAGCTTCCACTGAGATTGTGGGAGGAGGTCCAGTTAGAAGGATCATCTGATAGAAGCCTGGCTTTGGTGGAGAGGTTCAGCTGTGCTACTCTGTACCTGGGAAGGGTGCAGGGAGGAGTCTCTACCATAGAAGCTTCCTTCCCATCCTATCTTCACTTTTCCCTCTTACTCTGACCAAATCCAACTGCGAATCTTTGAAAAATAACTCCAAGATGCTGTCCCTAGACAGCATGTCTTCTTATTTAATTGTCCTTTTGAAAAATATTAGCTTATTCAACCAGTTTTTTTGTGTTTTATTTTGAGATGCTAAATTTGCTAATTCCTCCTTCTGTTTCCGAGGTCTGTGCACCCTGAGTCCCCACTGCAGCATCACCGCACTTCTGCCTACAGAGATGTGTGTTCTTGGATCTGATTTAGTTGTTCTGATGTCTTATTTTCTTTGCCTTTACTGGATGTGACCTCAACCACTTTAGAAAGAGAGGCCATGACTTTGCCTCTGTATTTGAATCATATGACATTGCCTACTTAAACAGATGTAAGCAGTCAAGTGAATACACTGTCCTAAGGGATAGCAGAAATAAGAGACCTACAGGCGTTTGTGTCTTCTACACATTAAGAGAAAACAATACACAGAGATAATCCAATATTCCAGAGTACTTGGTCCACGTAAGAGAGAAAGGGTGTGTGAAAGTATAGCCATGCTGGGAGGATCAGATGCCGACAGCTTTCAAACCCCACATGCACCCTTTCATTTTGAGCTTTTCATCTAAGCAAGCTGACAACAAAACCCAGGTTCCCATGCTGTGGACACTGGGAGTTAGTTCAGACGAGGCAAGTCTCCATCTGAGAAAGAGAACATCGTCTCAGCCCCACCCAACCATGATAAACCACTCCTCTGCTTCCTCAAGCCATTCCGGAAATGCTAATGGAAGAGCCTGCCTTACTACTGAAAAGTCTTATTTTGTGACCAAATGTTTTCATCATCTTTTGGTATGTGTCTAAAGTATTAGCAGTCTAAATTTCTGAACCAAACTTTGAATAGGAGGCTCATTCTTCTCTGGGATGGGATGGAACAATACAATTTTCCAACTTTTTATAACATTACTTCACTGTAAAAAATGCCTACACATCATATCATTTCTTTTTTCTTTTTTAAATATTTTATTATTTACGTGTGTGTGTGTGTTCAGAGACCAGAGAGGGTGTTGAACCCCTGGAGCTACAGACACCAAGTAGGTGAGACACCAAGTAGGTGTGGAGATTTGAACCTAAGTCCTCTGCATGAACATTGAGTGCCTTAGCCACTGATCCATCTCTCCGGCCCTATACAGCTCATTGCCTTCTTTGAATACTTGTAAGACTGCATCTCTAGCCTTACCAAAACTATTTTCGTAGTGTTTAGTTCCCAACAACAAAATGATGTGTAATTATGATACTCAGTGGCCCTCTACCACGGCCCATGGATCCTGCAAAGTATTGATACGTTTTTCTCATAGCTCATTATTGGTCTTTTCTGGTTTGGCTTTATCGAATTTTGGTACAGGTATATGTAAGTGATGACCTAGTCTTGCAAAAAGAAACAGTAGCTGCCCAGGCTATAGATTAAGCTTAGCCAGACAGAATGTCTGAGTCATTCATACCCAGAGTAAAGAGTATGATAAATGGGGGACGGTGCCGCTGGGACGGGAACGGTGCTCCTGCCCCGCCCCAGGGAACGCAGCACAGTGGAGTCATTCTTTCCAGCTGTCAGGCTTGCTGTTAATTTTGTCTGCATTGCCAGCCAAGGGCAGGCAGACACAGGAAGATGAATTATTGATTTTCACTTGCTGTTGATTGGGGAGCAGGTTTGCAGCTTATTTCCAGGCACCTCTTTTCATCTTCATGGTAATAAATACATGCATCCATTCAATTTAGCCCTTGTAGTTAGCACCTTTGCGATAAACTGTATTTTTAAAACAACTAACCATTTCTTTGTTAGACACGGCAAATGAAAAGCTACACTTGAACAGATTCTTTGAATGCATCAAAGTTTAAAAATAGAGATTTTCATTGTTTCTTTTTTTTTTCTTTAATGAAAGTGGATAGTGAATGGTGAAAACAGCGTGGGAAGATGTCCTATGCAAGTCCCGCAAACTTGAGGGTCTAAGAATCTTCCTGCAGAAAATAAAGCTGGCTGAGATGGAGGGTTAGGTTTCCTTGATCAAATTCAATTTCCCATCATCTGGCCTTGGTTTGTTATGCTAATGCTCTGAGCTTCTGTAGTTTCCCTATTCTGCCAGCTCCCCACGAGGAAAGGCGATAGCCCAGTGTTCTTGAGCCACACTGCTGTGCCCTAAAAGCCTTCTCCCTGACCACTTCTGTTTGCTCCATCTGGGCGGTGCTGAAGAGCTCTTACATTTCTGTATTTGCCAGGGAGACAATGCTTTCAAAGAGTAACTTGGGAAGCTGTTGGCCACAAAGTAGACCCCTCGCTGCTCAGCAGCTGTTTGAAAATTTCTGGTCCAAAACTGCATGATAATTTGATTTTTTCAGGATTTTTTTTTTTTTTAATGAGGATGGTGACAGACTCACAGCTTCAGAACAGTGTCCTGTCTGAAACTGGCACATTTTACCAGAAATCTTGTAACTCAAAAGCATTTCACTATTGTCTTCAGATAAAAAAGGTATATATTTCTATCTTTTTTAAAATCCAGCCGAGAGGTTAGATACACCAAATTAAACACATACATACAGAAGCTCCATATCCTCTAACTCATTTAAAAAAAAAAAAACTATAGATTCCAGAGTTTATACTTTTGCTAGAGGAATTTTCTGGAGATAAAATCTAATTAGGTGCCGGGCGGTGGTGGCGTATGCCTTTAATCCCAGCACTCGGGAGGCAGAGGCAGGAGGATCTCTGTGAGTTCGAGACCAGCTTGGTCTACAGAGCTAGTTCCAGGACAGGCTCCAAAACCACAGAGAAACCCTGTCTCGAAAAACCAAAAAAAAAAAAAATCTAATTAGGTACAAACTATATTCATTAAAAATTAATTTTCTTAAAGTAAATGAACTTATGGGTAAAAGTAATTACATGTCAAATGCACAATGTTCCATTGATGAGATATATAAAACATTTATATGTTTCATATGGATGACAAAAGACAAAACTCTTCAAAATGTTAAAAGCCATTTCAATTGCTTACCAGTATACAGAACAAGTATCCATAAATAACAAAATCAACAAAGTGGAGAAAAAAGTGTTGCATTTTGTAATGTGGTCATGGTCAAGGTATCTTTGGATTAAAGAGAATGACACCGCAGTACCATGTTTTCTATGAGCCATGTGGAAGAGCAAAAGCTATAGAAACTACACAAAAGAAAGAAAGGAATCAAAGCACATTGTCAGGGAAAACACGTGATCCAAAGATAAGCATGAGAGAACAAGAAGCAGGAAGTATCTACAAACAAGCTGAAAGCAATAAACAAATCAGTGGCGGTAAGTCATCGTCCTTCAAAAATTGCTTTTCATGCAAGTGGATTCAGTTTTTAATAAAAGACTATAAGGTGAATGAACGTATTAAGATGCAACAACCAATATGCTGCCTATGAGGGACACACTATGCATTTAGATAGAAACTGGTGAAGGAATTAAAAAGATTTTCCACACAAGTGGAAACAACTCTCAGATCAAATACACTGTACTAATATCGACAAATGGAGATGAAGAAGATCATTCTGTAATAAGGAGGTCAATCTTTCCTCAAGATAGAACTACTATAAATACATGTGTGCACAGCATGGAAATGCCTAAAATATGAAACAAATGAAAGAGGGAGAGAGAGAGAGAGAGAGAGAGAGAGAGAGAGAGAGAGCGAGAGAGAGAGAGAGCAGTAGTCCATTAGAGGGATTGAGAGAGGAGAGAGAGAGAGAAAAAGAGAGCAGTAGTTTATTTGTATCAATGCACAAATCTCCTAGCAGAAAGCTAATAAGGAAACATTGGCTTTAACATATCCTCAGACCAGAGACCCATAGACACACAAGTACGGCATCATTTAAAAGCAGTAGAACACACACACACACTTCTACAAAGCATAGCAACCACTTTCCAAGATAGATTACGTACAAGAACATAGACACTATAGCTAGAAAGATTTAAATTATCTTACTTTTCCCCTGGCTACAAGAAGAGGGAACAAGAAATTGGGAACATGATTTTAGAAAACCTGCAATTATATGGACACAGGGCAGTAGCACCTGGACAGTAAGTTAAAGGAAAAACACAAGAGGAAACTAAGATTAACTCAAGACGGAATGGATACAGACTATGTTAAGAAGCATCTGGAGCAGTTCTGGGAGGGATGCTTATGACAATGAATACCTTCATCCTAAACAAGTACACTTTCAAATACACAACCTGTCACTACGGTTCAAAGAACTAGAAGAAAAAAAAAGAAAAGCTAAGTCAAAAATTATTAGAAAGTCAGAAATGATAAAAAATACCAGAAATAAACAAAATGGAGGCTAGGAAAAAACCAGAAAAGGTCAATAAAATTAAGAATTATGGATTGAAAAGATGTTCTAACAAAGAACAAATTAAACTTAAAGGGCTCAAATAAAATCAAATATGAAAAAGAAAACATTGCAAAAGAAAGGATGATGAGAAGTCCTTGCTAAATGTATAACCTAGAAGAAATACACAAATGCCTACACAAACAGCCTATCATGATCTATTAAGAGTAAACAAAACATGAACAGATCAATAATGAGTGAAGAGACTGAATCAACTGTGTAAAAAGTACTCCATCTAGAAAAGGCAAGTGTCAGATGATTTCTGTGCTATGTGATACCAAACATTTAACCTCTTCCAGAGATTTGAGATAATGCAGATAAAGATATTACTGGAGACTGATATTGCCCTTATATAAAAGCTGAATAAGGATATACAAGAATAGGCACTACCCCAGATGTACACACATGTAAAGAAATAAATGGTAAGAAAATAAATGTAAGCTGAAGAGGATTATTTACCATGATCAAATAGAATTTGTCATTGGGATGAAAAGATGGTTCAATACTTTCAAAATCACAGGAAGAAAGCCAACAATTGCTTATATCAATAGACTAAGAAAGGCATATTAAAAAACTCAACATTTGTTCATGAGAAAAAGAAAAATAAACCCTAGGTAAGTTGGGTATAAAAGAAATAGTAATAAAATTTGACTGCTGTTAGGCCATGTTTAGTATCAAATTCAAAGGTTAAAATGGAAAATACTCCAAGATCAGCAATGTAACACAGATGTTCATTGTTCTCACTTCTGTTTAACGCAGTGAAGAAGTCAAAACTATCTAAATAGCCAAAGGAAGAACCTGAACCATTTGTTTATGGGTGACACAGCTTTATGTCAAAATCCCAGTGGCTCCATGAAAGGGTAATGTTAAAACTAATAAATTCGGGAAAATTGCAGAATGTCTACATACAAAAGTCAGCATTTAATGAATACACCTGAATAACTCATCCCTGAAAGAAATCAATAAAATAATTCTACCCACCATGGCTAATAAATACTTAAAAAACTGAAGAACCATATGCTGATAGTAAATTTGTAATGAAATAAGTCTAAGACACACAGAAATGAAAAAAAAAAGTATGTCGTGTGTAACACTATGGACACACCTTGCAAAGCAACTTACAAATTCAATGCAAGTCTATGGCAATCTGAAAATAATTTATCGCAGAAATAGAAAGACACTAATTTTTAAATTGTATGTGGAGCTATAAAAGATCCTGAAAAGTCAAGGCCTTGCAGAGCAAAAAGAATAAAGCCGGAGGCAGCACACAGCGTTACTTCTAAAACCAGTGAAGCTGTAGACATCAAAGAGGACATAACGGAGTAGAAGAGGCCCAGAATAGAAAGTTCATGAATTTGTGGTCAACTGAGTTTCAACAAATATGCCAAGACTTAGAAGACGAGAAAGAAAGTCTCTTTGATGAGTAATGTTATAAAAAAAAAACATATATCCACACGCAGGAGCCAAAGTCATGCCAGTGTCTTACATTATATGCAAAATTCAACACAACATGTATTAAAGACTTAAAATGAATCTTGAAAAATTGTAGAGAACAGAACAGTTTATGTCACTGGTTGAGGTAGGGGGCTCTTTCTGTCATGATTCTAATCTCACATTTCACAAAACACACACAAGCAAATATCAACTAAAAACAAATAGGCATCCCAGGAAGGAACTGCGAGAGAAAAGAGACAATCTATGGCGGGGGAGCATTTTAAAACATGGCACCTGATAGGCAATAGAATTCGTCAGCAAATAACTGAAGGCCACAAGAAGCCCTACCAGAACAACGGAGAGAAATCAAGCGAGAAAAAAAAAAAAGGGTTAAATAGATATCTCAAGAAAGAGTTTACAAATGACTAATAGGCATATAAAAACATGCGCAAAAATTATCAGACAAACAGCTAACACAAGCAAAGATGAGGGCTGAGAGATGCCTCTGTCAATTACGGCTTTACTATGTTAAGGTGATGTTCAAATCCCCAGCACTCCAATCCAGTCTTAGTGTAAGAGGCTTTGTATTGGGAAGTTGTTGAAAACAATGTAGCTTGTAAAGGTCGAAGAAATTTAGGGATGTGGCCAAGTCTGCACCAAAGGAAAGTAGACATCCAAATATAAACTGAGCATCACTACTTCTCATTTTTACATCTGTGTACAAGAAGGCAACGTTCTCTTCTCCCATGGAACACTAGCTTTATACTCCCAGGACAGGATGATCCTGTTCTCTGAAGAGCTTGCTTCTGTGCTTTGCATCTTTCCTTCTTCAACTGTAGTACCAAAAGTCTCAGAAGAGGACCAATCAGGTGTCCATCCCTGTCCCACTAACCATGGCCAAAGATTGAGATCATACCATGCCCACACAATAGCCCTATTAAGATTCATGGTGGAGGTAGTTTCTGGAAGGGGTGCACAAGGCAGAAGGATTCCTGTTCATGGTTCTTTATAATACTGATGAAGTGTGAGGGCTACTCTATAGCAAATGCAAAAGCTCTATACACAGTATTCAGTTGGGTAACAGTGAGAAAGTTACTACTTCTCTGTCACAGATGAAGAAAATATATCACAAATGAGAAACCAGGAAATCAAAACAAGTTTGCCTTCTCAGAGTTTGAGTTCTTGATTCTTAATGGCATCTAATTTAGTTAATACCTTTTTCCAGTAGGCGTCTGTGGATGCCAGAATCCTAATCCTCAGAGAGGTGGATGGGACCCATACCTGTCTCTCTGTAGAGTTTAGGGCAGACAGAAGTTGCAAGCAATTCTGCCTTGAACATGAAGCCAGAGCTAAAGTCAAAGACAGAGATTCTTTAGATGTTGTAGGTCACAAAACTTTGATGTAATTCTATTTCCCACCTCTATATTATCCTCTTCTTTCCCACAGAGTATAAAACATCACACCTTTCATGTTGAAAAAGTGAGTTTTGCAAGTGCATGCTGATTTTTTTCATAGCCCTTGGTGGTCATTCCCACCTACGCCTATAGATCTCAGCAGAAATAAAGAGAAGCGGTTCTGTGGTGCTAAAAATGGATATGGGGAGATTCTGATGGCATATTTTATCTTCAAGATACCGTGTTTTCAGTCCCTCTAAGGTATTTCCAGATAACGAAAAGTACCAAGTCTGAGCAGGTTCACTACTTATACGATCACCAATAATCAGTTACATTGCTCAATGATGTCTTCTGAATTTCTGAAAGGATTAAAATATCCACTTTACCTTCCTCACCAAATATGCAGACTGTGTAAAATTGCTGCTGTTTCAGTAGTGTGAAGAATAGAAGGAAGAGAGGACATGGCAGACACACATGTGGTCACATATGTATTCATTCAGGCACTAGTTCATTTGTTCCTGCATGGAAGAGTAATTATTAAGGCATAAGTAATTGTAATTAAGAGGATACAATGGCAGTTTATTTCCTGTGTATGGAATTTTTATTTTAAAAATTGAAAATCAACAAAGAAAACCATCAAACTTCAATACTAGTTGTGAGTACTATGGTTTTGCAAAGGCAAATATCGTGACGATGAGGTAGAACATTTGTTTGCTAATGAAACCAGAGAAAAGGAAGTCTACTGCCTGAAGTACCAAGATGCTCCATTTGCTTCTATTTTATGTGTCTGTCTTTTATTTGTTTGTTTTGTTTTGTCGTCATTGTTATTAGTGTACGTGCATGTGTGTGTGTGTGTGTGTTTAAGTGCAAATGTATGTATGCACATGGAAGTCAGAGAAAAAACAACCTTGGCTATTGTCCCTCCAGAGCCTTGTTTTTTGGAGACAAGGTCTCTCATTGGCCTGGAACTTACCAAGTAGGCTAGATTACCTGGCCAGTGAGCTCCAGGAATCAAGCCATCACTGGCTCTTTAGTGCTGGCATTGCAAGAAGACATTGTGATCATCTTTCCTGTTTTATATAAGCTCAGCGAAACCAACTCAGGTATGTATGTTCATAAACCAGGTGATTTCCTGGCTGAACCATCTTCCAGTTCCCATTTCTTTTTGAAGATGCATCACCATGCAGTTCATATAGACTTCACTCATCCGTACTATGATGAATATGTTCTGATAAACAGAGTCATGGTGCAATGTTCTCTGTGCTATTTCTTTACAGTCCGTTCTTGACCAGAATGTGCAGTGGTGCACTGTACAGCAGTATCTAACTGAAGGCCCAGATAAGCAACTTTTTAAGAGGGAAGCATCTAGATTTCATTTAATGTGATTTCAAGGTATCTGGGCCTTCAGTTAGAATGTACATAAATGTTGAAGTGTCTGAGAAAGAAAAGAGAGGTGGAGATTGAGATTTTAAGTGCTCGCAGGATTGGAACCTAAGCAAATTCAAAACCTGTAGAGTAGACCAGAAGACTAAAGCCTCAAGAAAGCTTTGGCGTTGCAGATTTGCAATTAGATACATTTAGAGTTTAAAACATATTGTTTTTATATGTACTAGGAAATGATTGTAAACATTCAAGAAGTGCACATTCCAGCTCCTTCAGAAAAACACTTTTGAAAAATAGATTTGTATATTTGTACAATATAAACACATGAAATCTATTATCTTATTTTCTTTTTTGGATTTTTTGAGACAGGGTTTCTCCGTAGCTTTTGGTTCCTGTCCTGGAACTAGCTCTTGTAGACCAGGCTGGCCTC
>NC_022023.1:33171633-33200897 GCF_000317375.1 Microtus ochrogaster | reverse complement strand
TGGAACTAGCTCTTGTAGACCAGGCTGGCCTCAAACTCACAGAGATCCGCCTGCCTCTGCCTCCCGAGTGCTGGGATTAAAGGCATGCGCCACTACCGCCTGGCTGAAATCTATTATCTTAGCAAATATTCAATCTACAGTACAAAATTGTTAACTATAGACCTCACACTGTTCCTGGGATCTCAAGACTGACTCTTGAACATAATCCCAACTTTGTACTCTTGACCTATATCTTCCCAGCATCCCCTGTGGCCTCTGGTGACCATTGTTCTGTTCTTTATTTCTTTTGTTCCAGCATAATATTTTAATTGATTATTTGAGAATTTTAAAGAATACACACTGATCACACTTGCTTTGCACCCCCCTCCCCAGGTCAACCCAACCACCCTTGTGCTCTCCCCCTTGAAAAAAATACCCAAATTCCGATTTCTGTTGCCCATATACTAACTGGAGCATGGTCAAACTCCCAGTGACCTGCCTCTTAAAGATAACCAAGTCCTTTCCCACCCCTGCCCCCAAGTCAGACAGAAGCCATCAACTGTGAAGAGCTATACTTCAGCATCTTTATCACACAGAAGTTCTATATTTTCCTTTTTCTTTTTGCATAACCTTCTCACTGCTATTCATAATGACTTTACAATCTTCCAAACTGTAAACGTTTCTCTTTCTGCACACTGTCGGCAACACTTGCTATTTCTTTTCAGTAGATGTCATTGCAACATGTGTGTGATGCTATTTAATAATGGTTTAGGTCTATTTCTCCAACTGTTAGCCAGGCTGGGATCCTACTTCCCATGGGATCACAGAAGACATGGGAAACTGTCTTGAGAGAACTAGGTTGTAGGCGCCATGCTTTCATGACTCCAAGTTATGCTACCAGACTGTCTTGGGCAAATGGCTCAGTGCAGGTAGAACAACAGAGCAGTACAGCAGAGGGCATACACACAGACTCAAGTACAAACACGGAACAAGTCTTTAACAAACAGGCTAAAAGCACATAAGGAAGAAAAAGAATCACAGTGTTGGGAGAACTGAACATCCATGTGAAACAAACCTGGACTCTGCCCAAGACAACAGCCCAGGGTCAGCTCTGATGTCATACATCTTTAGACGAAAACATACAGGAGGTGTTTCTGAACAAGAGTGTTTTGGACTATTTTAGACCTCACCCTAAACACTTAAACAAGTAAAAATAAGCAACAAGAACCATCTTTGAGTTAGAGGGGGGAAATGACAGAATTGAACCATGAGGCGTTGTAGAAAATATTTACAATCAATACGTGTGACAAAAACTTCATATCTGAAGTCGTTAAGTAACATAAAACTGAATAGCTAAAGGCAAATGTTTACAAAATAGTCAAATGACCTATATAGACATCTTTCCAAATAAAATACAGTGTCTAGAATCTGTGGATGCTGTTTTAGCCTTCCATGTGAAGACTCTAGATTAGAATCCAGGTGCAGAGAACAGCGATCAGGTTAACTCTTCACCTCTTCCACTCCAGTCTCTCTTCCCTGTATACTTTCAAATGTGATGGAACATGAATAGCAAGTAGATATCATAGAATAACATGTGTGCTGTCTGATATCTGAGAAATTTTACCCTCTCATTTATAAATAAAATAACATACATATGTATGTCATTATATGTTTCTAAAACACTGATTCATTAGGTTTTTATTGACATTAGGTACTAGAAAATTATATATATACCTTATATATGCCTGGTACATGCTATTAGAGTATAGAGTTAATCAGATTCTGTCTACAGAGCAAACACTAATTCAGAAAGTCAAGAATTTCAACTCTATTTAAAAGAAAGTTACATTAAGCTCTATCAAGAAAAAGACATAGAAACTGGTATGTAGTAAGGGGATCCATTTTCTTTTCTTTTATTTATTTATTTTTATTTTTTCCATTCAAAAATTTCCACTTCCTCCCCTCTTCCCATTCCCTGCCAGCTCCAGGGATCCATTTTCTTATTTTCAAGGAAGCTGAAGCCTCAGCAAGGGCAGGTCTGAAAGAATCTGTAGGGTGATGAGAGGAGGCCCTGTGCCTCAATTTTCTTGCAAGTCATATCAGGGAATTAGACTAAATTTCTCCCCACCCTGAGGCTGAACCAGCCTCCAAATTCAGAGATGGGGGTTAACTCTGAGTGGAAAACAGATGTGACCATTGCTTAGAAAAGTTCTGGTTTTCACATTCATAAGGATTGCTTATTCCATAGTTCAGAAAGAAATGATGGTTCATGGTTACATATTGAAAAAAGATCTGATGGTCAAATGCATTTTGAGACTCTTCCCAATCTTTTTTCAATATGTTCAGTTCAAATCCTTGGCACAAACTACACTCTCCTGGGATTTTCATTGTGTCTTTTAATCAAAATCTCAAGTATAAACCACACAAGAACTCCAGCTTTCTCTTTTGATTTGCACAGAGGGACTACGAAGTTATTTCCTCTCATATACAATCACCTCTCTGAAGGAAAATGTGCTTCAAATTAGGCATCAGTTTAACGAATGAGTGATGAATGCAGCCCTGTGAATATTCTGTCAACATGCAAAAGTCCTCCCAAAGTGAAGAAACAGGGACATGACACATTCGCATTGATCCTTGAATTCACTGTCTTTGGAAGTGTTCGTGTCTCAGTTTTCTTCTGAGTTAAACCATTGTTTCAACTTCTTGCTCATTTTAGGGCAAACGAGGAGCATTCATAGCTGTTTTAGAAGCTGGTTATGGGATGTGGGACAGACATTCTGAGACTCTGCAGTATTCAGACTGTGATGCTTTTAACAGGGCTAGACTAAGCTTTCCAAAAAGGAAAAAAAAATGTTTTAAGTCAAATAATAATTCAACTCTTAAAATTTCTTCCATACATTTCTTGATATTTGATCCTTTGTACAGCTTGTCAGATAAAAGAAATTACTACAGATCAGCCATGTGGGAAAACTGAGGAAGGGAAATTCACACTTGACTTCCCACCCTCACAACACCCACGCAGGTGATTTCATGGAAGCCATGCAATAGCTATGTTTTATGCTAAGATACGCCTGGTTGGCATGGTGCAGTTCCACACATCTGTACCACTGCATTATACAGGCACAGAACATTGCGAACCTTTCCAGCTGTTCCCTCAAGTACATCCAGATGAGAGCCTTCATCCTTTTAGTTCACAAAGACCTTTCAGATTCTATCATAAATTCCTCTCAAGCAAACATTAACCTGTATACATATATATTCAGTTTTCCCCCTAACACATTTTATAGATATTCCTTCCCATTTTCATTTCTTTGTTTATTCATTCATATTTTCTGTTTTTAACTTTTTTTCAGAGACAAAGATGGAACTCCTGCTGGCCTCTAACTTTTGGTCCTCCTCTGTTAACCTCCTGAGAACCGAGATTTCAGGTGTGAGCCATCATGCCAGTCTACTGATACTGTTTAAAGACAAAAACCCTATCTACCACAGATTTCCACATACAAACATCCAAGGTAATGACTGGCATTCAGAAAATTCTGGGGCCACCTTCCCATCCCACACAATTAACTAGTAATCACTGTCATTCATGTCATTCGGTGTTGCCTAGAACTCAACTAACTTATTATTATAAAGAATATATATATATAAATTGTTGAAGCCTTGCCTATATTAGCCTTTCATGATGTGGGAGTGTCATATATCAAACTGTTGCTTTCATTGGTTAATTAATAAAGAAACTGCTTGGCCTGACAGGTTAGAACATAGATGGGTGGAGTAAACAGAACAGAATGCCAGGAGGAAGAGGAAGTGAGGCAGACGCCATGCCGCTCCTCTCCAGGGCAGACGCGATGAAGCTCCGACCCAAGATGGATGTAGACTAGAATCCTTCCTGGTAAGTTACTGCCTCATAGCGCTACACAGATTATTAGAAATGGGTTAAGAGGCTGAAACTAATGGGCCAGGCAGTGTTTAAAAGAATACAGTTTGTATGTTGCTATTTCCGGTGCTAAGCTAGCTGTGCAGGAGCCTGTCGGGATGAAAATCAGGCCCGCACACCTCATCACTACACTTTCACTTTGTATTTTCTGAAGAATATTCCAGAATAACACAGGCAAAGGGGGAGCCCATTGTGATAGGAGAGTGGTAAACTACTGGTACTAATAATGGAGATTGCCAAAAGATAGGGTGGAGAAGAACCCAAAGGCCCTTCCTCATTACTGACATCCTAATCCCCAAAACATAGTCTAAGAGGTTCTAAAATATCAGGGGCAAATATGAGGGGGCAAAAAGTGAGATAAAGCTGGGATATGAAACCCAAACTCAGGGATTTTTTTTATAGTGTAAATATACCCAGGAGATCTTTGGCTGGAACCATCTGCAGACAAGAGCTTTTGGTCTGAACACTCCTACTACTGCTTATTAAATTCAGTGCAGCAAGACATAGTATCAGAAGACACATAACTGGATATAATATCAGAAGATGAAGATGTCCAGTAAATTCCTGACCAAAATAAGATTTTTTTCTAGTTTTAGAAACAATGTTAGATCAAAATTTAGAATAATAGGAGTAATCAATATGTAATAAGACCTTGGCATTGGACATCTTCCTAAGGTCTTTTTATTAAATGACTCTAAAGCATATATATGAAAGCTGTTGAAGTCCTAGAATATTCCATAGCATTTTAATGGCCAAAATTATCTCACTGGGGAGACATCATACTGTGTTTTGTGCTTTCACATATCCCATGGTATTATCACTTGTGGATGACATCCATGATATATAATCGTCACAGACTGTTGGATCAACTAGAACACGTGATTAGAAGTCAAGTTGCTTCCTGGACTTTGGGTATAGGACAAACAAATAAACATTACTGCTGTGGGTCAATGGTTTTACCCTTTAAGATCTGTTTCTGGTACTTGTTTTAATAAAATGCGGCTTGGCCAGTAGCCAGGCAGGAAGTATAGGCTGAGCAACCAGGCAGGAAGTAGAGGTGGGACAATGAGAACAGGAGAATTCTGGGAGGAGGAAAGCTCAGTCTGCAGTTGTCACCCAGACACAAAGCAAGCAAGATGTGACTGCCTCGCTGAAAAAGGTACCAAGTCAGGTGGCTAACAAAGACAAATATTATGGGCTCATAAAAGGTATAAGAGTCAATAAGCAGCCTGAGCTACTAGGCAAATCTGAGCATAATTAATGTAGACCTCTGTGTGATTGCTCTGGGACTTAATGACTGCCAAAACTGGGCAGGATAGAAACCCCAGTCAACACATTACCTTTTCAACTAATGTGTCATTTTGTTTAGTTTGTCAACAAAAATTTTTTGGGTGGTTAGTATATTCCAGGCACCATATGGAGACTGGGGTTTAGATAATTTTTTACAGATTTTTCCTTGAACAATGGGAAAAACAAGCCAGTCGGCTTGTGAGTAGGCTGGTGAGTACAGTCTTGAAATGATGGTGAGCACACTGGGACTCTCAGGGCATATGGAGCTTGGTTCTGTTCATGGTCAGGGCTTATGATAGAAAGTTGGACCAAGTATATTTTCATGCAAATGATTAAGCAAAAGAAAGACATCTGATGGAGAAAACTTGAGCAAAAAGAAAATCATATGTGCACACCAGTACATAATGAATGGCTTATGGCATGTGAAGCCATTTTCTGGGTTCACATCCAAATGCTGATTAACTGTAGGAATAGGTTGCTTGAATGTCTGTGCTTAATTTTATTTCTCTACAAAAGCAGCATATCAGAGTCATGCTTAACTGGATCATAGGATTTAGCAGGTATCACATCCTCTAGCATATACAAAGATCCTGTCTGCAGGCAGTACTACAATGGCTTAGTGGGACATAAGAAAGCAGGGCTGGGCTTTGCAACACCTGTGGGCTAGGAGGGATTTGACAGGCAAGGTTAAGGCGTGGTGTGATGAAAGCTTTTAACATCTGAGAGGAACATTGTTGTAAGAGACAGCTTGTTCATTTCCGGCTGCTCAGCCCCAAAGTAATCACACAGAAGCTATATTATTTAAATCACTGTTTGCCAATAGCTTGAGTGTGTTGCTAGCTAGCTCTTATATCTATAATTAACCCATTTCTATTAGTTTATATTTTACCATGAGGCTCATGGCCTACTGGCAAGGTTCTAATATGTCTGTTTCTGGCAGCAACTCTATGGCTTCTCTCTGACTCTGCCTTCTTTCTTCCAGCTTTCAGTTTCGTTTTCCCGCCTAGCTCTACTCTGCTAAACAACTTTATTAACCAATGGTATTCACAGCATACAGATAGGAATCCCACATCAGAACATCCTTGTATATTTTCAGTTATAGAATCATGTGTACAAACTTTTGCGCTTTATAAGTAGTGTACTTGAGGAAACTCATACTTCCATTGCAAGCACACAGATGCTCTCAGGTGAATTCTATGTGTTCTGAAAATCAGGTTGGAAAAAGACAAAGTCTGAGAAGTTCAGTGCAGATGGATGGGTCCATGGAATGGATGAGGTGACCCAAGCTGGTATTGGGTACTTCTACGGACTTTTCCACTGGGATTGTGTGACTTAACGTAGTAGTGAATTGTTATGTGTGGGGAGAGAAATGCCACAAGGAGTCACAAAGCAGCTATGAGAACTTTGCAGACTTCAGAATGACCCTGAGATGCGTGCCAGACCCACAGTGCAGATGTCCTCGATGACAGCCAAATGAATCTTTAAATAGCCAAATCTCAATGTCTATAACCAGAATGCAGGAAATACATTAGAGTAAAATTAGTTGAATTTCTTTCCAAATGAGTGACAGGGAGCTCCTGGGATGTTTGCCTTGACCTTCAAAGTATTTGATATCTGTGAGGATATTTTAGACTCCCTTGGAAATGTGACCACAAGTAAAGCAAAAAACTCCAAAGCTAGCTTAAATCAGACCCTTAAAGAATGCTTATTTTCATCTTATACATTTATTCATTCCAATCTTTCCCAAAAACATATTTGAGAAAATGTAATAAAAATACAGAGGCAGCCGTGAGATGCAGCAGATATTAGAAACGAGGCATAGAGGAGTACCTCTGTTAAATATTTATCATGCATCTGTTCTAGTGCATGAATGTCAGTTACCTTCCATTGCTTCCATCAGTCCAACTAGCAGACTGTCTCAGATGAGCAGAATGAGATCTTACTTTCCAGCAACACTGGCTATGCTCTGAATGTCAGTCCCGGACTGATGGCATTTTTGAGATGGGAGAGATGACTGCTATCTTAGGAGACTCCCCTGCTTCTATTAATGGCTGTGACTACAGAGTATTGATCAGTGCCCTCTTCTGATCCTCCATGGAGCTCCCATCCCTTTCTCACATTTACTCACTCACCCTCCAGCTGACCCTTTTAGAATATTTTTTTCCCTGAATTTAGGGATTGGAAAACTAAAAATTAATTCCTGATGACATTTTAATCAACCCTTTTACTATTCTCACCAAATTTAGCCAGAATCTGGAAAGAAGATTGCAATTTGGTAGCTCATCTCACATCACACTGGCCTTCTGGCCAATCGTCCAGCACAGCTGCCTATAACAACAACTCCAGTGGTGTGACCACCACTGTTGCCATATGTGGTAACCATTAGCAAACAGAAATGTATGTTCCCATCTACCGACATACACAAGTAAGCTGTGTGTTCCAGACAGTGTCCTGGGCACTGGAGGCATGAAAAGTGGCAGACTTTAATTTGGATTTTCAGGCTCACAGATTACTGATGGAGGCTGGAAATGATGAATTATGCTCTACAACAAAGTGTTAAGTATCATCAAGAGACACATAAGGTACTGGATAATCCTTACACTTGCCTGTGATCACTGAGAAACTACGTTACATCTGTGTTTTGAAAGAAGACAAACATCTGGCAGAGAAGAAAGACCTTCTACAGAAAATAATCTAAACTAGATCAACAGATCATTGATACTAATGCTGACAGATCTGGGCCATGTGAAACATTAAGAGTTAAAGCTGTGCTTCCTGGGTTTATACCCAAATGTTTATTAGTTGTGGGTGATGAGAACTGTGAGCTAGGCTACTTAAATATTGGTGCTTCATTTTATTTTTCTATAAAGAGATGATATCAGAGTGATGCTTAACCGTTTCAATGGGTTTAGCAGGCATCACAACCTCTAGCATATACAAAGATCCTGTCTGCAGGCACCACGCGGTGGTATGGTGGGCAACCACAAAACATGAGAAAGAAGGGCTGGGCTTCACAACACCTGTGGGTTAGGGGGGATTTGTCAGTCAATGTCACACAGAGGTGTGATGAAAGCCTTGGCCATCTACTCAGAGAGAAACATCTTTGTGTGTTTTCAGTTACAGAATCATGTGAAAAACTCTTGCACCATCTATAAATGAGGGATTTGAGGGAACTCAGACCTTCATTCCAAGCACACAGATACTCTCAGGTGAATTCTATGTGCTCTGAAAATCAGATTGGGAAGAAACATGAGGTCCAAGAACTTCAGAGCAGATGGATGGGAATATGGAATGAGTGAGGTAACTTGGGTCATCTGAAATCCTTTAATCACTGGAACTAACAAGATGCATGCTTTTAGTGATTTGAGGGGTTGAGAGATGACCCAGAACTTAAGAGTGCTTATTGTTCTTCCCAAAGACCTACCTGAGTTCACTTCTAGCTATAGCATGGCAGTTCATAATCACCTGTATATCCAGTTCCAAGGGGATTTGGTGCTCTCTTATGGCCTGCACAGGCACCCAGCAAGGACATGATACAGAGACGTATATTTAGACACTCATCTATACACATAAAACCAAAGAAACCTTTAAAAATAAAGAACATGATTCAAGCTAGGTACAAAATACATGCCTAAAACTGATCACAGCATGGGGGACCTTGACCTAGATACTGACTAAACATATTTCCATTATAGATGCCTTATTAATAACTGTCTCATAATTGTTGGACTTATAGAGTAGTTAAAACAAAAATAACCAGCAAGACACAATTCTGAGTTGTAAATTTTCAGTGTGTGTGTAATGTATTAAATATTGTATGAAGTAAAACTTATTTTTACAAAAACTGGGTCATACTTCCCGTCTATTTTTACCACATCTCTCATATGAACACTTCCCCTTATGATAGAGCATTGCACATCTTTAGTTTTAGCAGCCACAGCAGTTTTTTTTTTTATCAGCCAGCTACAATATAATTTCTCTAGCTCTTGGACATTTATCTGTGTTCTTCATTTTTCTGGTACAAAATAACGTGAAAACCTACAATTGTTTTGTAGCTAGTCTGCACCTATATTTGTTGTTTTGCTCATCCCCATAAGGCATTCACAGCAAGGTCTGCAGCATTTAAAAGAACCATTGGGTTTAATTAAGTCCACTGATTAGGCATGGCTCAGCCTGACCCTTACTCACGAACAGAGACTTCCTAGTCTACGCTGAGTAAGCTATGCAAGTAACCAAGTAGTTTCTGGTTTGATTTGAGACTCACCCCACAGGAGGGAATTAACCTTGGCCTAAACCCCACAGCTCGGAAGTCACAGCCTCTAGGGGAAACCTACTACTGTGGTTTTGCTCAATGGACACGTTATCAGACAGTCTAAGTATTTATGTTATTGTAACATGAGGGCCGGCTTGTGCTGGTTTCTGTCCTGCCCAGTTCCCACAGCCAGCAAGTCCCAAAGAAAATCACACAGAAGTCTCCATAAGATACAAACTGATTGGCCCATTAGCTCAGGCTTCATATTAGCTCTTATAACTTATATTAACCCATTATTCTTATCTATGTTAGCCACATGACTCGGTACCTTTTTCAGTGGGTCAGGTCACATCTTGCTTCTTCTGTGATCTGGGCAGGACCGCCAAGAATGGGCCTCCTCCTTCCTAGAATTCTCCTGTTCTCATCGCCCCGCCCCTATTTCCTGTCTTGTTGACCCACCTATACTTCCTGTCCGGCCAATCAGCGTTTATTTAAACCATGTTTGACAGAATACAGACAATTCTCCTGCACCATGCTATATACATATATACATACAAATATATACTGTACAAAAGTGGTGCTCTCAACCCTGGTCAGAGATGCTGCATCTGCAGTGGGCAGCAGTTAATGCAAAGGCTCATAACTGGTCAACATGCTGAGAATAAAGGATTGTTGAGTGCTCAGTCCTAAATGAGACATCTATGTCACTCCCTTACTCTGACAAACAAGCTCAGGGAACACTCAGAGAAAGGAGTGGAAAGAGTGTAAGAATTGGCAGGGATAAAGGGGTGCTGTGAAAGTCTGTATTCTCCACATGACTTGGCCGCTATGGTCTCCTGCACAAGATAAAGCCATTAAGATAGAAAGATTCCAGAAGTCAGCATGAGTTATGGAGAACATGATGGTGGGAGGTGGTATGTGGGGCATGTTAAGAGTTGGGGGTGGTGACCTGAGTGAGCTGGAGGAGGAGTTGAGGTGGATATGATCATGATGTACATTATGAGATTGTCAAAGAATAAACACAAGTCAGCAAAAAAAAAAAAAAAGACATTATTTCATTGCACTAGTTTCTTTACTGTTTGTTGAGACAGGGCCCCAGCCTGTAACCAGGCTGAATCTCACTGTGCTATACCTGTTGGCTTGGAACTTGAGGTAACCCTTCTGCCTCAGTTTCCTGTAGACTGAGATTACAAGCCTGAGTTGATATGTTTGGGGTTCATTGAACTGACTTTTGTAACTACATCAATGTTTTGTGCTTAAGTTGATGTAAAATAAATACATGCTAATAACAATGGCGCTGTGAGATTATCCACAAATGTGTTTTGGTCAAGCCTGTAATGGTTTCTTTAAAATATTACCTCCTAGAAAATTGTACTTGGTTCCTCATAGCTGACATTTATGAGCAAGATACTAGCAGTTGTGTTCGTGGTCTGTAGCTGGAAAAGGGAGGCCTGTGAGCATGGAGGTGTGCCAGGGCTGTCTATAAATAGGAGCGACAGTCAGGCCTTGCTTTCTTCCAGTTGGTTCTATGGCACCTGGTTGGAGGAAGAGAATAGGATACCTTGACATTTGACCCGGGAGTGGAGGAGATATCTCATGAGACTGTTTTCTTTTGTTTTGTCTGGTTTTAAGCTACAGAAATAGGGCAGCTCAAAGAGCGCTAGTCGGGAAAGCAAACTGAGTACTCCATTAACTCCTGCAGTAACAAGTTCAAGGCAATGCCCTCAGCTGTTCAATAAGGACCTCCTGAAGATGGAGGTTGCCATGGTGATGAGAACTACACACAAAGAGTGGGACTGAGGCAACCTTCTGCAGAGATGTGGGGGGGGGGGATGTGAAAGTTACCCAACCTTGGCCATGAGAAGCTCAGAGCAAACTGGGGTGGTTCGGTCTCCAGCTGTGGCCTTGCAGACTGTGCTCAGCTTGTGATGCTCTGGGGAACTAGCTGGAAGAAGGGAGCCTGTCCTGCCTCCCTGGGGCCCCAGGGATGCACGAGATACAGAGATGAGATTCTTAGGAAGGATGCAGGCTGAGGTCTCTCCTGCCATATTCATTGGCATTTGGTCCCAGTTGTTGAAAAAGCAAAGAAGAGGCAGTGTAGTCTGATGCTCTGGTTTGTAATCCTTGTACTCTGGAGGCTGAGGCAGTGAGATTGTCCTGCTTTTAATGTCTGCCTGGGCTACACACAAAAATCAAAATCCACCAACCACCACCATACACACAAACAAACAAATAAATAAAATAAAGCCAACTGGGACAATTCGCATCATCATTCACACTAACCTCACCCTCAGTGTCTGTATGGACCATCCATCAGTTCGGTGTCTTCACTCTGGGCTGCTGGGTGGTGCTGAGCAGGCCTGGTAATGCTCACTTTATTAAATTCTGTCTCATCTTTGCTTTGGGCACTTTGGTTTCTACCTGATGGATGGGGTGACTCTCCCTCCATGCCTTTTGTTAGCTTATGTTTGTGTGTCTGCTATAAACCAAGGTGCCTTTTCCAGAGCAGGGACTGCTCTGACCTTTGGACAATTGAAAACAGTGGCAACATAATCACAACGATGTCATGAATGTTTCATCTTGGAGGGAGGTGCTTAGACAGAAAAGATCATTGAAACTGTGGTGTGCAGTGCTAGTGGCAGAAAAATACGACATGTATTTCTTTAAACTATTCCCTTTCCTTTTCTGAGATTATAATATAATTATATTATTACCCCTTCCTATCATCCCATATGCTTCTCCTTGCTCTCTTTCAAATTCATGGCCTCTTTTTCCAATAATTGTTGTTACATGGCAGTATGTCTGTGTATATAAATATATATCAATATGACCTGCTCAGTCTTACTGCCTTCAAACTGGGAGCAAAGATCATTTATAATTCTTATAGCTGAGAATCCAAGAGCTAAAAACAGACACTGGAACCAAACCAGTATAGCACTGATTTACACAGGTAAAGGAGTCAAAAATGAATTCCTCATGATTTCAAAAACATGAGGACACAGACCTGCTCTCTCTTTCTCTCTCTCTCTCTTCCTCTCTCTCTCTCTCTCACTGCAGAACTGGTAAAATACCAGAAAGTGTCCCAGAACTCACAGGGTGTGGTGGTGGATGCTCTATTTCCTAACAGAATCTTAAGGTCAAGCCCTTCAGGGATCCTAAAAGCCTAGTGTGTAATTCCTCTGTTGTGTAATCCCTCTGTTGTGTAATCCCTCTGTTGTGTAATTAATCCCTCTGTTGTGTAATCCCTCTGTTGTGTAAAATACTCTGACATAGGCCGGGCGGTGGTGGCGCACGCCTTTAATCCCAGCACTCGGGAGGCAGGGGCAGGCGGATCTCTGTGAGTTCGAGACCAGCCTGGTCTACAGAGCTAGTTCCAGGACAGGCTCCAAAGCCACAGAGAAACCCTGTCTCGAAAAACCAAAAAAAAAAAAAAAAAATACTCTGACATGGCTGATAATCAACACTGGTAGAAGTTCAGTGTGGCAACTTTTTCTGCTTCCTTTCTACTAAATACTAGAGGTTCGATTAACTCAAAAGCATGGGCAACATCAAAATGTAGGAAAGCAAGAAGGGATAGTGATGGGGGATGCTCTGTTAACCAATCACCTTTAAGAAGTGGAGCCTAGTTAAAGTATGACTACCTGGAGCCCAGGAAGAAAAACTGGGACGGACCAGGTGAGCGCTCTCTCTGGGTGATCCCTATCAGATACAGGAACTCAGACTTCCTATTTTTGTGGTGTTAGTTCCCCCTTATAACAATTAAAAATACAATTGTTTATCCCTAAGCTGGCCTGGTTATTTTTCAAATAGAGCTAGATTCTACAGGATAGGTTTTGAATTTTGTTACTTTTATTTTAAATATAATGCATATGATTGTAAGTTCTAAAACATCATCTTTAATAATAGGTCATTTGACAGCTGGAACATGAAATCTTAAACTATTTAGGGTTGGTCCTCGTGACCTGATAGCATTCCTTCAGCACCCCCACTACCTCAAGGGTCGCTTGCTCATCACTTGAGAACAGCGTTGCTGTTCATCTCTTATCAGATGAAGATGGCTTTGTGGACTTTCCTGATACCCAAAACACCAGATAATGTGGAGAACAATGAGAGCTTTCTATACTACATGTCTATGGTAACATGTGTCAGTTAAGCTATTAAAAATAACTAGTAAAATAAAATACTGAAGTTACGGTTCTATGGCTATTCTCTCCTCTCTCTCTCTTTCTCTCTCTCTCTCCTCTTTTCCTCCTCCTCCCCATATTTCACACTCCTGACTGTGGTAATGCGAGGTGATACAGAGGTTCATGATGAGAGGAGAAACGAGTAGGCGTATGATGTTAGTCAGCACCCTGACGTAGTGTAAGCTTCCGTTTCCTGTTGCTTAATGCTAGCCCTGTTATTCACAGCAGTTGGTCATGCCTTAGAAGGGACGGAGCAATGAGTGTGTGTTATCTGCAGTGTAGGGACCCTGAGCAGGGTATGATTCACATCCTGGGCAGGAAGGAGGAACAGCATGATGAGCATTTACAATGCTACTCAGAAAAATGCACGGTTTTTCACTGATGTTTGTCTGGAATTTTCCATCTAGTATTTTCAGACAGCAAAATAATGTATTAAATCAAGTCAACAAAAAAAATGAAAAGCACATAGATTGTATCTAGGTATTACTTGGGTTAAAAATTGAATATTAAAGAATTACTGTCAGGAATAGGGAGATGTCATTCAGGGTTCTATAACAAAATGGTGTACCCCAAATGGCTTACATGCAGGCATTTATTTCTCACGGTGCTTCAAATCAAAGACCTGGTATAGACCAGCTGGTTGACTGTGAGAGCTGTTTCCTGAACCCTTAGTTGCTAATGATGGCTGGGGCAGGCAGGTTGCTGGGCATCTCTTTTGTTAGTACAATAGGGTCTGCCCTGGTGAACTGGTTGCTCTCCGATGGCTCTTCCTCTTCATGCCATACTGGTGACTGTGGTTACCACATTAAGAGGGGATGGGAAAACACATTCAGATCCCAACACTTAGGATAGCTTTAAACTTCTATTTTAACCTAATAACTTTGAATTTGGGATCTCAGTTCTTTAAGTCTTTCCTCTACAATGCCCCAGTGATAATTTTCAAAGTGCCAATATTTTGTAGTTTATAGTAAGGCTAAATAAATACTTTTTATCTGAAAGCTGTGATCTAGATTTAAGCCTGTCTACGGATAATACATAACCTTCCCAACACAAGTACCCAGACCTCTATGATTCATGAAGTTAAGCTCATCTGCCACGGATGGCAGGATTTCCTTGGTTGTTAGTATTTCCAGATTAGAGGAACCATGGCAAGTTGCCTGATATATGTAAGGTCTGTGAAAAATTAGTCATTTAATGATTTTGTATTGATCATCTGCTGTATGCCAGAAGCTAGGGAGCTTATATCTCTAAGAAGCCACTCAGTACTTAAGGCCAATATTGGTCAATGCTATTTCTCTGAGCATTGGAACCAATGAAAGACTGGCATTTTTCTGAACTTTTTTTGCTGCAAGGTGCATTCCTTATTCTAGTCCAGTTCTTTGGCTATAATATCTGTGGATGAGTACACAAATATGCGTCTATGCGTCCTGCCATTAATTTTGTGACTGCTTCAGATCTCCCCCTGCAGTGTTTAGAATGAGTTAGTAAATATTTTACTTTAATGGTTAGGTGTCAAAGAGGATAAATTGCCAGAGAGATTTGACGTGGATTATTCCAAAGGTCCCTGATCTCTCATTGTTTGTATGTTCTGACCATATTTGCCAAACCATTCAAATGACCAGAATGTGTTTCAAGTTCTGCAGACTGCATTTTGTCAGGGATCCTTGCCTGTACCTGGATGTCAGTCACACCTTGAACCAACATGTGGGCTGGACAGTAGTGATGGAAAGGTAGACCTACTGTGGCTGGAGGTCAAACCTTTCACCTAAGTATGATGTCTGCATCTCCTTCATACTTTCCTCATCATCTCTTGTCTTAGAAAAGCCAGTCTGGGGTTAGGCAGAAGAAATAAAAATCATTTTATGTAACTCTCACAGTATTGACTTCGCATGCATTGCCCAGATAAAAGTGATGGAATCCCAAGAAACTTGGCTTTGTGAGTAATCAAATCTATGACCACAGGCCAGCCTCAAAGAAATTGAACCTGAATATCCTCTATGTATTTCTAAAATTATTTCATCTCAAATAAAGTATAGAATACCTTAAAGGTTCTGGAAGGCTCAAATACTCTTGATATTAAGACTGAATATTGCTTAGACTAGCAGTTTGCCCTTCCAAATCCTTATGCAGAGACAACTTTCTAGAAGAATTAAACTTTGAAATCAGCTCATGTTGACTTTGAATCTTGGCTGATCTACCAAGAGCTATGTTGCCTTGGACATGCAATTACTATAAAACTTGGGTTTTCTGTCTTTGATGAAGAGATTTATCCATGCACTCAAGTATTTATTGAACATTTAATGTATGCCAGTCTCTATTTTATGCAGCGGAATCTAGATCCTCTTTTTCTGTGGCTAATAACACAACACATGGATATAAACTCCAGACAATTAAAATATATAAATAGATATTTAAACTTGTAATAGATGTTATCATGCATGGGTTTCCAACTTTCTTTGTCATAGAATAACTAAAAAAGTTTAGTTACATACACTATATATGATAGTATTATATTAAGAAACAACATAAAATATCATTATTATGTTATCTAAAAGTAGCATTCAATGTATCAAGGCATGTTAATATTGGAAATATTTTATTAAAATTGCTACATTTTTAAGAGGAACAATAATTGAATAATATCCTCTTTGAACATTTATACCAATCTCTTTAATATGTGTGTAAATGAGCATGGTTGGACTCTCTTATTTGTCTTTTCATTCAATTGGTTGTGATGTTCTTCTGTATGAATAATAATTTCACAATGTCAGTACACTGGAGTCCTTTGTATCCAAGCGTTCTGTGTCTATAGATTCAACCAAGTCCCCAGCAGAACTCTTACAAGGCTGTGTCTGTTTTGAATATGCCAAACAGGCATGCATTCCATTCCCCATTACTCTCTGATCAATAGAATTAATCACTTATTGGATTATTAATCCCAGTAATCTGGAAGTAAGTTGAAATACTGGGAAGATGTGTGTGGCTTGCATATAAATACTCTACCACTTCATAGCAGAGAACTTGAGTATCAGTAAGTTTCTTATTTATGTGGGGAAGGTGTCAAAGAACCAATCTTCTATGGATGTTGAAGGGTGACTGGATATGAAAAGGAAGGCTATGCCCAGAGCCTTTTCAGATTATCATGATTGTCTCTTGATACTGTATCATAAACTTGACAGGTGGCATTACTTTTGTGTATAATTTAAAATCATATGAACTAACTTCATATCCATTAAATTAGAAGCCAACAGTCTGTTTTGCAGCATGGATCATCCAATGAGTCATGATTTTGTTACAACAAATGTGCAACAAATGAGGACAATGACCTCAAATGTAAACAATATATAAGTATCTATCTACATAGCAGTGACATATAATGCAATATGAAAATATATCCTAAAAGTTGTATCATCCAATGAGTCATGATTTTGTTACAACATGCATTAGTCATTCACAAAATATTGTTTTATTCAGTTTATGCATCTTCCATATACCGAAGTATTTAGTTATATAATATCAAAGCACACAAATGCGTCCATAGATCTCTCAAGAACACCTCAGGTATTTGGAGCTTCTGGTAACAAACACATTTTTCAAAATTCTAATTTTATTGACAAATTCAAATTTTATCACTGGAATGTGATAGAGAATGGTATCTTAAAGGCTATTGGCTGAAGGAGCAGAAGGAGCTCCCTCAGCACCTCCCCCTTTTGTTTAAATAAGAGAGTTCTAAACCCAATACAAAGCAATATACAGTAGGAACAGATATTAAGTATAAGATTATAATTATAATCAGCATAAACAATATTAAGCAAGGAACATATGCTAAATGTTTTAATAAACATTCTACCCTATGGCATCTAAGTCTTGTATAGGAAATGGCTTGGCCAGATCATAAGAGATGGTAACTATGACTATCTAATCTTTAACCGTATCGAAGGCCTGAGAAGTGAGATAATATTACTTGAGCAGGCAGGAAGTCCAATCAAGTGGCTTCCAAAGAGAACAATATATGACAGAGACAATTAGCTACCTGCGCAATCACCCAAAGTCTCATTTTGTGACGTTGAAGCTACCAACTTTGGCTATGGCCTAGCGTAATTGACAGACCATTTTCAGAGGAAGGAAATTTTTCAAAACCACATGAAAGTTTTTCTTCACTGTTCTTGCCTTGCATGTGTGCAGTAGACATGCTTTTAGGTGTGTTCTGGTCAACCCATCACATAGAACATTGAAGACTTAAATGTCCAAATTTGAATACTTCATAAAATTAACACATTTTCCTGTTTCACTCAGGATCTTCTTACATGGCAGCTTTGTGGTTAAGTCATTTTTGTTTTGTATCCTCTTTCTGCTGTGTGGTGAACTCAGGGACTCTGTACTTAGGCGTCGATGCTTTCCTTCATTCTCAGTTACCATGAACTTTTCATGTTTTGCATTGCTAGCTTAATATAGTAAAGATAGCAAGCAAAATTTTAGTATTATTTAAATTGAGTATTATATTAAAAGTGGGTATTATTGTTGTTTCGGATCCCCTAAGATTCTTCAGCAGCAGAAAACTGTTGTGAAAACTACTGTATTAAAGCCAAATCAAGAGGGGGAAAATCTGAAAGGGCAGGCAGTGACTCAGCTCCTGTGTCAGGATAAGTATCTGCACAAAGGCACAATTTAAAGGGAGACAAAAATGACAAAAAGGAACCGCTAAAGGGAAAAGGTGGAAAGAAAAAGAATTCAGAGTTAGCGAGTTTTCCAACTCAGAAATAGGAAGTTCAGAGAGATGTTCAGGGCTGTGTAGTGGTGACAAAGTTAGGTGTGGGAGATGTCATCAAGATGAGCCTGGCCAATGGGAAGCAATACTGCATTCCATTCACAGCTTTGGCACACAAACCAGACAGGTCTGAGGGCTTGGTTTGGGATGATAGCCCTCTTTAGCATTCCAAGCCCGTTCATATGGCAGTATTCTTCCTTATAAAGTGAAATCTGTGTGTTTTACCAGCTTTGAGGTGGTTATTTCTCTAGTGTGCCTAAGTCAAGTCATAAATGACTGAAACATTATCTTCCTTTTAAGAAAGCGATGTAATTCATTATGCCTTAATATTAATCTCAGCCAACTTATAACTTGAACAATGGATCTAGGAAATACTGTCACCTTATTACAAAAGAAAATAAAGTATTTTAACACATAGCTCTAAAAGTTGACAGGCTAAAGGCACAGTTTAATGAATGTAAAGGCATTTGAGATTTAAAGAGTACTAGAAAGCAAGAGGCATTTCAGAAGACCAACAGCTGTTCTGATCCCACTGGCTGGGTCACTATTTTCTACGAGATAATGAGTTCTCCACACATCAAGTGTCAACCAGTGTGTTAGCAGTTCTTGGCTCTATCTGGAATGAACTACACTCCAGAAATGGAGCGCACACATATGATCTGGATTTTAAAGTAGGAAGACAATGTGTCTTTGATCCAGATCTTGAGTTTGGAAGTCACACCTCAAACAGAAGTCCACACCTTCTGCTGGAAGCCTACGTAAGGACAAAGGAAGAAGGAAGAACTTGGTCGTTCTTTGCCTGCTTGCCCTCACCTTATCAGGACATCCATTTGATCGCCAGCATTAGAGCCTACTTTGGGATTCCAGCACACTCAGAAAACCAGCTGAGACACCCAGCCTTGTGGACCTGAGCAGCTACTAGATTCTTGGACTTTCCACTCACAGCCTAGCATTGTTGCTCTGCAGCCTGTAAGTCAGAGCCCCCATGTCAGAACTGGGAATCAGACCTAGGTCCTGTAGAAGAGTAGCCAGTGCTCCTAACCACTGAACCATCTCTCCAGCTCTAGGTATTGTTTTCTTAAATAACATATTCAGTTATTAGTAACTAAACAAGTGAGCATTGCAATTTTTCTTGTTTCTGCATAAGACAATTCCATCCAATATATGTCAGAAGATTATTTTCAGCTAAAGAAGTGCCCACAATGCCACCACTCCACTATTGTACACTGCCAGTAACAAACATTCTCAGTGTTCAGTGATCACTACCACCCTGCCGGGGCACTTGATACATCCCTGACAGAAAATTCATTTTCTCTGTGTGCGAAGTGTGAAATGAGATCTGCCTTTACCCTCTTGATCAGATTTACAGGGTTCCCCTCTGCCTTCCCTGTCCATCCTAGTTGCAGGACTAGGTTCACTCTGAGGGGCTGCCTGTTTTTACTCATTGTGGATACAGCAAATCTTCACAATACCAGAATATGCAGTGGGAGGGCCTCATTAGCAACATCAGTCCCACTCAGTTTTGCTGAAATAGTTTCCATGTCTCATCAGCAGTGCATGCACTCACCAGGTATTTTTATTTCTGGAGATGCATCAACAAGAACAAGATCTCAAAAGGTTCTTATTCTAAGTATTCCTAAGAACTCAGGGCTGAGCAACTTCTTAATTAAGTTGAAAAGGACAGGGAATTCTCTGTATCTTTCCACATTTTCTTTGATGCTTCATGAAGGAGTTTGAAGATGGAATGTTCCTCCATTTGGAAATCAATACACTGCTGTCTAAGGGAGTGACTGTGGGTGAGAGATGGTAACCGTTTTGTTATATGTGATCTTACTATGTTAAAGTGAAAGCCTTTCTTTTTTTGTTTAAACAGAAAAAGGGGAAATGATGTGGGAGAGTCTCCTGTTTTGTGTTGATTTCATTGGTTAATAAAGAAACTGCCTCTGTCCTGTGCTGTGTTGTTTAAATGCCTATTTCTTTCACTGAACTACCAGCTTCCTTAAGTGGGGATCTGTGTTGGCAAAAAATTAGCAGCTTCCAAAGCATGGTCATAAAGTAAATCAATTAAAGAAAGGCACAATGAAGTTGGTCCATACGCTCAGCTTGGTGTGCAAGCAGATAGAGCTCTTTTACAAATCAGTGATAGAAAACTTAGGAAGCCTACCTTTCATAATGCGTTATTCTGAATTATCACAGTTTTCATTTTTTTCTTTGCAAATTGTAGCTCTGGAAACAACACACACACACACACACATATATTTTAAATCTCTGCTACACCCCACTCCTCTCCCCCTCCCTTTCCAATCCGAAGAGCAGTCCAAGGTCCTCCCCCCTCCATCCAGCAATCTAGGAAGGTGAGCATCCAAACAGGCTAGGCTCGCCCAAAGCCAATACATGCAGTAGGGTCAAAAGGCTTCTCAGCAACCCTCATTGTCCACCATGTTCAGAGAGTCCGGTTTTATCCCATGCTTTTTCAGTCTCAGTCCAGCTGGCCTTGGTGAGCTCCCATTAGATCAGCCCCACCATCTCAGTGGGTGGGTGTACCCCTCGTGGTCCTGACTTCCTTGCTCGTGTTCTCCCTCCTTCTGAACCCAGACCCAAAAAGATGAACATGGGATGTACTCACTCATAATTGGTTTCTAGACATAAATAAAGGACATTGAGCCTATAATTCGTGATCCTAGAGAAGCTAAATAAGAAGGTGAACCCAAAGAAAAACATAGTTTTCCTCCTGAATATTGGAAGTAGACAAGATTGCTGGGCAAAAATTGGGAACTGGGGGGTGGGGTGGGATGGGGGAAAGGGGAGATGGGGAGAGAAAAGTCAGAAGGGGAGGATGGGGAGAGCTTGGGGAAATCGGGTGGTTGAGATAAAGGAAGGGTGGATATGGGATCAGGGAAGTATATATCTTAATTAAGGGAGCCATTTTAGGATTGGCAAGAGTCTTGGAAACAAAATTTTAAAAGGCTGTCCAATCTAACATTTTCCTAAGTATGTACTTATGAGATCAGAGTCATGAAAGAATTGAGTCATGAGGAAGAAGAGGAGGTAGGCGAACTTCAAAATGAATATGTTTGCAAGAGGTAGGCATGACTGGGGAGCCAAAAAAAGGGGAACCAATCAGATGAAGAGGACATTTGTTTCACTGAACCTGGAGTTATAGGTGACTGTGAGCTACTGACATGGGTTCTATAAACCAAACTCTGGTCCTCCAAAAGAGCAGCACATGCTCTTAACTGCTGAGTAATCTGGTCAGGCCCAGTCAGATGACTTAATATCCTATTTTCATGAGATGCAGACCACAATTCCTTACTCTCTTCTGTCTGACAGGTGAACCTTACAAAGTGTAGCAATTCTATTTGTTGGGGGAGGGAGGTGTCTGGGAATAAGAATGCTCTTGAATGAGCTTGTGCGTTTCAAGGTTCAAGTGTCTACTTCCTACCAAGTTCTAGTTGGAGTTTCTATCACATGCCTCTATTCCCCCAGGGAAGCCCTTGGCTACAGCAGCTATATTTCAGGTTCACCTTTATTTCAATTCCTGTTTAGCCCCAGAGCTGTGGGGAGCTGCTCTCAGCGTGGCACCTCAGTGATGTGTGCCTGCCGAGGCAGAGGGCACTCTGCTGGGCTGGCCATGTTCTTGCATTGCAGAGTGAAGCAGAGCGGCAGAGGGCTTTCCAAGGAGGATTGAGGCTGAAAAGAAAAGAGATTTGTCTGTTCCAACCATTATATCTAGTGCCCTCAAGGCAATATTCAGCATTTTGTACTCCCCACCTGTGCCTGCCTACCAGTCCCCGGAGCATGGCATGAAATGATTCACATGCCAGTGTTCAGCCCAGTACCCCAGATCTTTTAAATTATTTACGCTTTAATCACATTTCATCACTTTTTAACTAAAAATCTCATTTCACTGGGGTAAAGAACCCAGTGCAATCTGAATCCTTCCCAGAGCCCTGGGAAAGCTTCGTTCAGCAGTCATATTTTAAGAACAGGACAGCATTAGGACCTGTCCACGATTTATGTAATAAAGTGTCACCTGCTGATTTATGCCTCAATAAAGCCCAGAGGTCAAGTTAAGGGCTGACACAAAAGATAGCCTTAAGAAACACATTTTGAAGATTCTCTCAATTAAGAAATATGTGGTGCTATCTAGCCAGTTACTTGTGTGTTTACAGAAAAAGCAGCTTTTGCTCCTCTCCTCTGATATGCTTAAATTTCAAGGCTGGGTGATGACATCTTCCTTCTGCCACAGAAACACCATTCTCACCAGTGGTTTTGTGAAGGACAAGGAGGTTCTGCCAACATGCCTGCATCTTCACACTCAATTCTTCCAAACCTGTCTCCCATAACTTAAGAATAAGCACGACAACCAGGTATTTTTCCTTTCATTTCAGGCTGGAATCTCCTCCCTCCCTTCTTCCCTCCCTTCCTCCCTCCCTCTTTCCCACCCCCCCTCTCTCTTTCTCTCTCTCTCTAACATTTCTCCAAGGAAAACAAATCCAATACATCCTTGGAATTCTACCTGAAGGTTATTTTTTGCTTGTTTTTGTTTTGTTTTGTTTTTGTTTGTTTTTTTATGGGAATGGATCTACTGTAGAGATCCAGGAACTATGCTCCCAAAAATATCACTAAGAGTTTTTTCCACATTGAAAAAAAAACCAAAACTAAAACAAAACAAAAAACATAACTCTAGTTTTTGTCTTGAATATTTTTTGATTTCTTTATATTAATTCTCTGTAAACAAAGCATAATTAGTTTTTAAATTGCATATCTTTATTTGTTTATTTATTTACTTTGCATGCCAATGTGGGTTGACTGTCCCCTTTAAATTAGGCCTTTTATTGTTTATCTTCTTCTCTATCTTTCAACTTAATGTGTGTATTCCTACCTCTGTGCATAATTTAAAAAATATTTTTACTTTATGTATAAGTGGATGTCTGGGCACAGTCACATGGGTGCTAGGGACTGAACTCATATTCTTTGCGAAGAGCAATTAACCACTGAGCCATCAGTCCACCTCCTACACTTTTCATTTAACTCGGAGGGCAGGGTCTCTCATCAGCCTCGAACTCACCTTACTAGGCTAGGCTCCCTGCTCTGTAGGTCCCACGAATCTGCCCCTTTTTGCATCTCCAGCACTGGGATTACCAGCACACCTTGCCAAGCCTGGCATTTAGACTTGGGTCCGCATGCTGTGTAGCAAATACTTTATTGACCGAGCTACCCCTCAGCCTCTACACTAGGTCATTTGAAAACTTATGTAAGAGGTGTGGTAAATAACAGATATTAGAAGTGTTTGTGAAGGATCTTTATCTTGCCATGGCCTAAAGACCTTCCCGGTCTGCTGCTAACTGCCCATCCCACTGACTATGACCTTGTGGAAGACCTCCTTTCTCTGAACTTTGTTTTACTGTCTTGTAAACTGCAGAAACAGGACCAAAAAAACCCCCACTTATTTTCCTAATTGCTTTTGGAATAATATAGTCTTTGACATCGTAGTAAGTATTGTGCAGTTGTAGTAAACAGATATGATGAAAAGCTTCCCATAAGATCCCTTTCTTAAGTATTTAAGTTTCCTATGAGCGTTTCAAAGCCTTGAAAGTTTCCCTAGCATAGAAACTTGTGTGAATCTGTACTCTTTAAACTCAACTGACCTTCAGACAGGTCAGGCTGTGCTAGATCATGTAGCAGTGACAGCTACACCCAAACCCCACTTCTCCTTCTCTTGTTTGTTTTTATTGTGGCCTCGCGAGAGGAAACGGGACACTTGACTGACAGCCACTCAGGAATGATGCCGACAGAGTACACACCTTCAGGTGCTTTTTCTAGGAAGAAAGGGATATGTATAATCCGTGATGGATTTCATTTTGGCTCTGAGCTCTCTGATCAGAATCAGTCCAAAGAGCCCAGGAGAAGTGGCATGTAAATGGGAGCCAGGAAGCAACCAGAGAAAGAGACAGCACTCCACAGAACTCACTGCCAGCATCCTTCAGGCTCTATAGAGCCCCCCACTGAAAACCCGTGAGTAGGCCCACTCTAGGAAGTCTTTCAGCTCTGAAAGCTTTCAATTCTACTAAGCATAGAAAACATCTCCCTTTTTAGTTCGCGTAAGTAAGGAAAAGACATTGTTAAGACATTGTTGTTATTGCTCATATTTTTGTTTTAAACCATGGGAGTCTATATATGTGACAAATATGATAAGGTCTCATTTTACAAGCTTATAGCTTTATCAGATGAACCCTGCAATTGGCTGCAGGACCTTTCAGGAGAACTGGTTCCTATCTAAACTTACCTTGACACCTATCACTGCATAGAACATGTAGTCCAGTTTAAGTTCCTCAGATTAAGGGGCAGGGAGGTTTTCTTGCTACCAAAGCCTGTTAAAATCAGGGTTCATATAGGAAAGACCTGTGCACCCCTTTTCTGCCCATATTCTAGAGCCGTGACTCTCAACCTTCCTAATGTGGTTTCCCTTTTATACAGTTCCTCATGAGATGGTGACCCCCAACCTTATAGGGGTCATTATTTTCTTGTTACTTCCTTCACAATTCCAAGCTGATTGTTGCTATGAATCAAAATATGCAGGCTCTATGATATGAAACCCCAAAGGGGTCACAACCACAGGTGGAAATCACTGTTCTCGTGCCTGGTAGGTTTCCACCGGTGAGGAAAAATGAAATCTATGTGTTCTTATGCAAACTGACATTCTCTCCATTTTGTGTTTTTAATTAATCCGAAGCCCATTCTTCATGAAAATAAAAACTATCATCTTAGCTGCAGGGAGTACAGGCGCAGTGCGATCCCTACATCCCTCACCCCCTTGACATCCATTGCTACGACATTTATGATTTACCATAAGGCCTGTTTCCTATGGAAATCTCAAGCTGCTGTCTTTAGCGAGGTGTAGATTTTTGCCTAGTTTGGGGCTACAATATATAGCATTTGGGCCGGCTGCTGAGTTGTCTTCAATAAGAGACGTTTCATTCTGACCAATTGCCTAGGAAGGGCCTCAGTGGCCGGGGTGATATTTAATTTGTCACAGGACAGCCTGAGGCTATGATAAATTCATAACCCTCTGCCTACGTCCCCTCAGTACACATGCGATTTACTGATGTGTTTATAAAGCATTATGAAAGCAGAGGCAGGTGTATAAATACTGTGTAATGCAGAAAGGGGTAAAGCAGAGCAGTGGGCATAGGCATGGTGCCTGCATGTCTAATGGCCCACGGATCGGACTTAAATATACATTACGCCCTAAGACATTAATCAGTTCCTGGAGCTGGGTGAACACAAGGCTTGTCCTTCAGGGACACAGATGCATATTTTAAAGAAAGGAATTATAATAAGAGAGCACAGAGCTATTCTGGACCTTGGCGCTCTTAACAGCAGCAAGCCTTTTGTCTCAGGGCTGAATGGAAAGCATTCACGAGAAGATACAATAGATTCTCCCTGATTTCTTTTTAAAAGAAAGAGTACAGTGGGTTTTCATCCTCATGAAACATCCAATTGTTTGATAACTTATTGATTTCCGTATATTTTGCCCTTGGACTCACCATAAAACCCCCTCCAGCATATACAATCTCCACAAGGCTGAGCACATCATGAAAAATTAATAGACTTTTAAGTGAGAAAAGGCAGAATTCTTTTTTCCCTCTTCTCTTTGTGCTCGCCTGTCACATCAAACTCCAGTGGTTTCTCTGTCCTTACTTATAGCTGCACGGCATAGGTTGTTTTATTTTCCAATTTGGTTAAAACTCATACGATGCCCTTCAAAGCCCACATGCCCAGCACCATCAAAGTACATTTTCCTGTTCTCCCTCAGTGTTCTCAGCCTCCCTAGGTAAACCACCCTCTACAGACTACGGATGCAATATCAAATCAGACTTTCGATTTCTAGTCTATTCTGCTAAAAGGTGGCTGAATAGGGATGAAAAAAATAAAAATTTCCTTTGTAAGTTGGGGCTCTCAGGGATTGTGGGAACTGCTCTAAATGTCTCCAAGTTATCTAAGTGAAGCCAAGAAATATTTGCCTATGAGGTGATCATTGGGGCTTATAATAACCTAACAAACCGGGGGGGGGGGGAAGTGTGTCAGTAGATGAAAATACTTCACTAAACAAGGTTGTGAAGTGGAGCACACCGTATGACAGCTACATACTTCTGATACTCAGAACTGCAAATGACACACACACACCACACATCACACACATCATACACTGTGTAGCATACACCTTACACACTGACACTACACAAATACACAAATATCACACATACACACACCACACACGCATTTTATACTTCATAGCACACACCACGCAACACTCCCACCACATATACATATATACCTCACACACTCATATCATACATCACATATTACATAGCACATATCACACACACACTTACACTACATGCATACACACATCATACATATACCCACACAGACCCACATGCGTTCACATGACACACACATGCTCATACACATCAAAACTGTATAGCACACATTACACAAACCAGCACACACAGAATCCCAACTTAAGACCACGTGTCAGAATCAGAAGGACTCCCTTCCCAAAGACATGCAGAAGGTCTTGGTAGAACAGGAAAGGTTGATGGGACTGTGCGTGACCCAGCATAGCTTGCGATAATGGCAGACAAAGGCATCACACCCCTCTGATTCCATCCTGCCTGTTGTTCCTCCTCAGAGGAATGCTGCAAAGATTCAAGGGAACTGACTGGACTGTAGAGAGGAAAAGACTTGATGAATAATTGAAGTAGTCCACAGGCTGCCTGGCATTCATTAAACACAGTTTAGAGTTATTGCGTGGTATTGCCAATAAAGTAGCATTTTCCAATGACGGGGTAAATGGACAGATCTGTCTGGTATGTTTATATTTAAAGGCTTCATTCTCTTCCAGTAGCACAAATATTTTTATTTACTTTCCACACTAAGGCATTCAAATGATCCATTTCTTCCTCTGGCATAAAGCTTGACATTCCTACTTTATTTAACAGTCATTCCAGCCACAAGTCACTTAAACAAAGATGATAATCTGAAAATATCATTTATTGGCATACCGATTCTTGATTACCGTGAAATTTCAGCTCCTGCCAGTGATTGTAGGTGTGGTGTGTGAGCTTTGGAATGGGGCCAAGAGAACAAACTCAGGCTGACAAGGTCATGGTGAGGTGATTCCAAACCACTAGCTAGCAACATTGTCGGGTTCATCTTAGGTACCTGAAGGAAGGGAAGGTCACGCCGCCTCTCTAATGCCACTGGGCCTTCTGTTAGTCAGACTGACCGTGAAGTACTTGTTTTAGGAGCCGCTGACAGAAAGCTTCTAAGGTTGGCTGCAGACACCAAACCCTGTTGGGAATTACATTAAGGGCCGCTGATAACAGAGTTGATGGTACACGTATTAGCAAAGACAGACCACTTTGGGGATGAACATCTCCACCTGAGCTCCTGAGCCAAGAACTCCAGAGACATTCTTCTGCTTTTGAGAGGAGGATAGCTTGCTGCTTAGAAAAGCCATTTTCCTCTCAGTGGCTCCAGATCCTGCTCTTAAAATCAGTTAGGGTGACTTAACTTCTGCCTAGGATGTCAGAGGTATTTGTTGAAATAAGAGTGCCATGGTAATTCTGAAAATATAAGCAATTAATGATAATAACACACTAGTAAATCAGCAACTGTAGATATTTTCAGAACAAAGCCCACCAACCCCCATTTGTGATGTCAAATTTTACACATGCTAGGTAAAATACTACTGATTTGATATCTCCCCATTTAACCTTAAAATATGTATGTATATATGTATGTATGTATCTATCTATATGCTTATCTATCTGTCTATCTATCTATCATCTATCTATCTATCTATCTATCTATCTATCTATCTATCTATCTATCTACATGCCTATCTATCTACATGCCTATCTATCTATCTATCTATCTATCTATCTATCTATCTATCTATCTATTTATCTATCTATACATCCATCTATCTATCTGCATGCCTGCCTTTCTATCTGTCTGTCTGTATCTTTCTATTCATTTACTTGTGTGTGTGATTTAGTGAGTTATATGCATCACATGTTTGTAGGAACTTCAAAGGCCAGAAGAGGGCGTCAAAGCCTCCAGAACTGGCTTTCCAGGTCATTATGAGCTGCCATGTGGGTATTGGGAACAGAATGTCCTCAACAGGAGCTGTAAGTGAGCTTAACTGCTGAATTATCTCTCTTCCCCTCTGCCCAGTATATGTTTAAGGCTGGAAGGGTGAATATAAATCTTTGAAGTTAGCATGCTTCTTGTGTGGTGCTGGTATGCATATGGCTGTGATGTGTGTTGTAGGAGAAGTTGTAGTGGTGTGTAGCAGGAATGATGGTGGTGCTGGAGGTGCCGACGGTGATGTTTAGGAGAAGTGTTGGTGGTAGTGTGCTGGTGGTGTATATAGAAATATTGTCATTGTTGGTATGTGTACATGGGTAGTGATGTGTACAAATAGCAGTGTATGTAGTTGTTGTGGTGGTGTATGGTGACTTGTTTAGGGTTAATGGTGCTGCTGGTGTGTATATGGGTGGTAGTGTGTGTAAGAGTGGTAATGTGTACAGAAGTGGTGGTGGTATGTGTAGTGCTGGTGGTGTGTATAGGTGTTGTACTGGTGGTGTGTGTGTCTAAAGGTGATGGCATGTATAGGGCTGGTGGTATGTGTAGTGGTGGTAAGGTGGTAGTGTGTGTAGGGGTGATGGTGTGTGTAGGGGTGATGGTGTGTGTAGGGGTGATGGTGTGTGTAGGGGTGATGGTGTGTGTGGGAATGATGGTGTGTGTGGGGGTGATGGTGTGTGTAGAAGTGATTGTGTG
>NC_022023.1:33140307-33171149 GCF_000317375.1 Microtus ochrogaster | reverse complement strand
GTGTGTGTAGGGGTGGTGGTGTGTGTAGGGGTGATGGTGTGTGTAGGGGTGGTGGTGTGTGTAGGGCTGATTGTATGTGTAGGGGTGATGGTGTATTTAGGAATGATAGTGTGTGTAGGGGTGATGGTGTGTGAAGGGATAATTGTGTGTGAAGGGATAATTGTGTGTGTAGGGATGATTGTGTGTATAGGACTGATTTTGTGTGTAGTGGTGGTAGTGGTGAGTGAGAAGCATTGTAAAATAGCCACTGCTTATTGTCATGAGCTACCTCCCTGGTGCTAATGTAGCAGGACTTGTAGACAAGCCTTACTGGCGCTTCATAGCTGATAGGATATTGTACAAGAATTCAGGTGGAGTATTGAGACATTATAACATCCCTGATAAGCACAAGCTTACGAATGGCTACCGCTAGGCCCAGCTCCACTAATTCAGTGCAGAGTGCTTGCTCCAAGACCTACATTTTACTTCTCAGTTGTCTTCTAAAGCTCATCCTCTTCCTGACAGCACCCTTCGCTTAGATCCCACGCATGCTACCTTGGCTCTCTCGCTTTCTCAATGATCCCTACTTCTGAGTGTCATTGGCTGGCTTTTTCACGCTCCTCATCTCTTACAACCATCATTTGGTATTTGGCACCCATCTGCTCTGTCCACTACACTCCCGGTGACCTTATCCAATCTCACAGCTGTGACAGAAGCCCCAGTCCAATGATCCAAGATGTAAATCCTTGTACATCTTCTGCTCCCAAGTTCCAGGATCTTGCTCAGTGAGCTACTTCTCTGCACCTTCCCTGGGATGCCCGAGGCAGCACAATGCGACTATCTCCAAAGCACATACCCCAGCTCTGCCCTGCTCTGCCTGTTGCTTCTGCACCGCTCACACAGACTACAACCCCCCACCACGATCTTTGGTGTTCTCTGTCTCAAACTGTGTATTTGAAATGCAGGGATACGCTCATCAGTGCTAGCTTCAAACCCTCAGTATACCTCAGTAGCTGCTCACCGTCACCATGGCTTCTGCCCCAGTTCTGTCAGCTACGGTTTCATATTGGATCATTGTGAGAACTGAAATGTGAATCGGAGAGTGTTACTTTTCTCTTTTAATTTAATCGCCCCTTCAGCTTCTCATCACTCAATGCTCCACATCACCCTGGCCTTCAAGGCTCTGATGTTTCCTGTAAACGCAAACCCTTCCACATCACTCATCACTGTCTCCTCCGTGATTCTGCTGTTTCAATGTAACCTCTTTTCTCATTAAGACAAGCCATTCTGACTCAACCAGCAAATGAGCTGCCCCTTCTCTTTAATGCCCCCTGGCCCGTCTCTTTTCTCCCTTCTCTTTCTCATTAATCAGTCAGCATTTATTAGCAAGGCCCTTGCTCCCTCTCTGAATATATGTAACATAGGCATACATGTCTTTATCATATTCTCTCTGTAGCGCTCTGTAGAATTGTCTTTCCACAGCACTTAGCACCCATTGATTTAGCAGACAGATTAAAGGTAAATAGACGTAGACACATGTATAGACTTACATACATATGCATTACTGTACTGTTTGTTTTTATCCTACTGTTTGATTGTCTGAGTTTTTTCTATCAGAACAAAACTAAGTGTGTGCCTAGATGGCCTTTATATTGTTATTGATATACTGAAATGAAGAAAATGGCTGCTGAATGAACAAATGAATTGAGCTTTATCAAGTTTCACTTACTTTCATAGAGGACACCACTCAAGACCATTCTCAGATGTGGTTCATATTGTAAGTTTAGTTCCCAGGACACCAACCCAGGAGGATCACAAGTTTGAGGCGAGCCTGGGCTCTGTATAGTGAGTAAGTTGAGGTCAGCTGGACTCCCAGTAAGACCCTGCCTCAAAATAAATACAAAAATAAATAAAACAGTTTTTTTTCTCTATGTGATTGAGACTAAGCAGGCATGCCCAAACTTTTAATACTGTAGCACAATTTTATCAATATAATTCATTCTAGAGAACTTCACAGCGAGTTAAAAAAAAAATCATCAAGGGTTGGAGTGATGGCTCAACAGTTAATACTACTTTCTACTCTCCTAAAGGACCCAAGTTCAGTTCCCAGATCCCACAACAGATGAGTCATAACCATTGTGTGACTCCATGCTCAAAGCCTCTGACCTCCAAGGGTAGTTATAATCACATACCTCCCTGGACAAACACACACACATACATACACACACACACACACACACACACACACACAAGCAGAACAAGAGTTTTACATTCCTCTCAGTCACATACAGAAGTGTAGTGATCAAAACATGGTTGCAGTGTCCAGATAGATTGTGAGTGATTATAAGAATACAACTATAGCTTTTTCGGTGCAGAAAAATATATAGTCCTCAATGTTAAATGTGGACTGTACCTTACATAAAGTCACTTCTTTTTTTTTTTTAACAGTGAAAACTCAGGAAAGGATTGAAAATCACCAGCTAATTCTCAAAGTTCATAGATGCTTCCCTGGCAGACAGTAACTGTTCTGTGGTATTCCGGTGATTAGTCAAATGGACAGAGTGTGATTTGCCTTTGTCAGGCAAGGTGCTGTAATTTTTCTAGATGTCTGCCAAGGTGAAACCATAAAGCAACTGGCTTCCCTGCCTCTTTTCCTTCTGCTGACAAACAACCAGAGAGGGAACTCAGACACCGGGAGAGCTGAGAGGAAACTGAAGCCTTCTTCTCCAGCAAGCAGTCTCCCTTAATGGAATTCTGGTCACGTAGCCCAGATCTCAGAGCTGCCTTGGTTTAATCAGCTTGCTGAACATTAGAGTCGGGAACAGCCATGTCGATGGAGGCTACACATACATAATTTATTTCCTCTAAATTAGGTCTCGGTTCGTTCCCCTCTTTTGGTGTTACTTTGAAAGCTGCCACGGTGGGAATACAGCCCTGTAACAGGTTTATGTGGGTGTGTATTTCTGTTCATGCTTGAAGAATTCCAGCATACAGTATGGAAGGCAGGTTGCTGCATTCTAGGTAACTGACACAGCATGATATTGGTGTTTAAAGTCGGACCTCCATCTTCCTCTGGTTCGAAAGAATAGTGTGGTTTGGGAAATGGCAGATATGGACAAGACAGCAGCCCTAAGCACACATGTGGTAGGGGAGTACGGTCTGCTCTATACAGTCCTGCAGGGAGACGTCACGCATGCACACGCGCATGCTCACACACACAAATATGTATTGCTGTGCAGCACAGCAGCTAGCTGCACAGGACAAGCAAGGCACACACAAACATGGAGAGCTCTAGAGATTCTGGGCACATTTGGCCCAGCATTTTTAAGAACACTGTGGTAAACACACAATTGATATTTTTTTCTGCTTTCTCTCTATGGCTGACATCTTAGAGTTTGGAATTAGAAAAACAAATCCATGAGGCAAAGCTGACACACTGTGTTTCTCCTGACATGCATTGCTTTACCATCAATAATATTATAGACTGACCCACAGAAGAGCAGGGAAGTCTTAACTCTGTTACCTGGTGAGTGGCCTAGAGGAGATGAATTTATCTGAATTCTACCTATGACTTTCAGTACGGCTGAAAAATTAAAGCAACAGCTTAATAAAATCTGTTTCCTCAAGAATCTTTTAAGAATTGCTTTGTTTTGGCAGTTTTATCCACATAAATCATTACGTCTATCAGGAAGACTTCTCCTGCAAGCATTCCTTGGTCATCCCTCATAGGATTAAAGGGGGAGCTCGTTTTCTAAGGCGATGATTATATTTACAGCCCAGCATCATCAAAAGGCAATTCCTTGCTTATTTGGGATTCGAAGCCTGCCCAGACCTCCCTTGTGACTCATTCAGGATTCATTCGGGCCTTTGTGCTTTCTGCGTGCTCCGTGCTCTCATGAATCCTTAATTCCATCTGAACTCTGCGGTGCCAGAGTCACTTTCCATCAGCTTGCTCACTCAGCTGACATGTGCCAGCCTCATCTGTGCTAAGCACTGTGTCCCTGCACAGAGATAGAGCAGGTGCTGGGTCACTGTCCCAAAGGCAAAGGAGGTCAGACTCAGTGTTCACAGTTTGCTTTTTTTTTTTTATTGAGAAAAGGAAAAAAAAGTTTCCCCCTCCTCCCAGCCTCCCATTTTCCTCCCCCTCCTCCCCTTCCCCCATTCCTCTCCCCCTCCCTCTCCAGTCCAAAGAGCAGTCAGGGTTCCCTGCCCTGTGGAAAGTCGAAGGTTCTCCCCCCTCCGTCCAGGTCTAGGAAGGTGAACATCCAAACTGGCTAGGCTCCCACAAAGCCAGAACATGAAGTAGGATCAAAACCCCGTGCCATTGTCCTTGGCTTCTCATCATCCCTCATTGTTCGCCATGTTCAGAGAGTCCGGTTTTATCCCATGCTTTTTCAGTCATAGTCCAGCTGGCCTTGGTGAGCTCCCCATAGATCAGCCCCACTGTTTTAAGAGAGGATAGCCACCTCATTCCCTCTGACGTGCTAAGCTGCTGATGAATTTTTCTGGGGTTCCCCTACATGACCCCAGGTCTTGCTGGTATAGTTCCATGGACCAGTCAACAGTGGTTTCGTAATGAATTATTAACAGTGTGGTATACTTGCCCTGTATCTGGTCAGAGAGAAAGAAGTGCAGAGAGATGTGCAGCTAGGCTGGTATCACAGCTCCTTTTGAGGGGTGATACTGCAAGCATGCTAGAGCATGGGTCAGAAAATTAATACGGGCAACACCTTAGTCTATGGAACCTGCAGCTACGGCAGCTAGGTGGCCACAATGGTCAGAAACGAGATGAGTCTTAGGTGGAGTTAAAATGTAACCTAAGGACCAGAGGATGCAGAAAAGCTGAGTGTCACCAAGATGACGATGCTGAACGGTGACTTTTAAAATATTCATTTCCCTCAGAGGCATGTGCAAGGCCCAGCTTAGCTGCAGGGAATGGGAGCTTGACTATATGAAAAGCAGGCAGAGTACTGTGCTATAAGTCCATGTTTCCCAGGGCCATTTCAGTAGCTGAAGCAAGAGATACATCAGATGTGGTCTTGTTAATCATCTGCAAACAGAGATGGAATACAAATTAAATACCTTTGACACTGAGGATAGGAGACCTGAGACATAATGGAGTAAGTCTAGCACGAGGGCAGTAACAACAGTTAGCATTTACTGAACGCTCACTAAGGACTAGATAGACATCAAGGAAGGTAGAAGCTGAAACCATACCACCTAGAGCCTCACATGCAAGTAGTGCTTACCTCCAACTCCTATGACTCGTATGTTGCCCACTGCACAGGCTCTTCTGGGAGCCATGAGGATTATGAACCAGCAGTGTTGAGAATTGTCTGGAAACAGGAAGCAGTGCTCCATGGCTTCTCCGAAGTCTGCCAGGATGGAACATTGGGGGCTTTCAGTGTTATTGGGTACAGATGAGCAGTGGGCCATAGGGAGTTGTTTGTCTGTGAACTGGAAGAACAAAAGATTTGTACAGGGATTGTTGGACCACTTACCCTCTTCAGTGTGTGGCAGATTCCACTGAAAGAAAATGTTAGGTCCTGGGGAAACAGACTTCAGAATGTTCTACCAGTGAACAGAAAATGAAAGGTAAACGCATCTAAGCAAGCTTTTGCTTGGAGAAGGAAATTTCTAGGACCTTTGTCCCATTTGAAGTGTGCAACTGGAACCAATGGTTGGAGACCACAGCAGGCAGATGGGTGCATATTTATTTTCTAAATTCTAAAGCCAACAAAAATGAGAAGAGGATCTTGTGCATGTGAGTTCTTGATGGCTAGGGGTATTGCCATAATTTTCCATCATCTTCTGTTGAGAGAGTTAAGTTGCAGATTTCCAGGCTCCAGAAAAATCATTTGAACTACGTACTCATGATGTCAGACACTGGTGCAGTGGACATGTTAGTCACTTTTCCTCCACAAGAAAAAAAAAACAATAAAGGAGGGAGGGTTTATTTTATTCCATGGCTTCTGAGGTCTCAGTCTCCTGCTTGACAACACCATTGTGTGAGATCTGAGATGAGGGAGACTGCCATGGATAAGAGTGTGTGAGAGCGGCCTTAGAGAAGCTAAGTAACAAGGTGAACCATTCACACTCCAGGGTGGATGTCAGCAGAGTTCTTTGCACACAGCATCCATGTCCACAGAGAAACCCTCTCAGGCATCCAGGAACATGCTTTACTAACCTGCCATCTCTCAACCCACTCAACCTGACCATCAGGTAGATGTTATGGGTCATGGGTATCGGGTATTTTTAATGTTTTCAGAGCAGGGTTTCATGAAGCCCATGGTGACCTCGGAGTTAGTTGTCGTGTATCTGAGATTATCCTTGTCTTCTGAAACCTCCTGGCTCTAGATGACAAAGGTTGGTGTTAGAGGTGAGTGCTTCCACATTCAACCAGAATCTCTATTTTAATCATGAACCAGAAGGCCCTGGTTCATGTGAGAACATGGACACCATGAAAAGAACTTCTTTAAACAGGATGTTACATGGCATGATGTAGTCCCCACTCCGTTCCCCATCATGGCCAGGTAGATCTACATATACCCAGGGATCCTAATTTTAAGATAGTCTGTAACACTAACCTTACTGTTTGATTGTATTCATCTCCCCTTTCCAGTTACTTTGCTCATGCAGTTAATGCATTCTGGGTATCAACTGCATGCCAGGAACTGTGCTTGTCTCTGTGGAAACACACAAAAGCAAAGGGAGCACTCCTGAGGCCCTCAGGGGGAACTTGGAAAATAAAGTGAGGTGATTAACACATTTCATGAATGTATTTGTCTATGTACCCGGCAGCCAGGGTGTATCTATCCCTGTGTGTCATGCAGAATCTAGAAGAGCACTATACAGAAACAGGTGCTCAATAGTTCTCATTTGCTTGAGTTTTGATGCTTGAGTTTGAGTTTTGAACCCAACCTTAAACTTGCTAAGTGTGCTTCTTCCCCTGATCTACCTCATCATACTTCAAAAGTACACTTCAAAGAAGTCTCTAAAGCAAGAGTTGACTTAGAGGTAAAGTACAAATTAATTTTTTCCACCATAAACCACACAATCTCAGTGACTTTTCTGAAGATTTGGGTTATTTGTTTGTTTGTTTATTTATTTGGTATTTTATCATGAGAGTTTTTAAAGTTGATGGATTTCTTGCCGCATTGATAGAAATAACTTCTACAAGAAGTGATAGATGCTTCTTGGGTTTTAGGGGTGTCAGTCTCTTGAGAGTACGGAAAACTAAAAGATGCCAAAAGCAAGCATGTTAAGAGGGCATAACATCTATTATGTGGGACAACAATCAGTAAATCTGATATGTCTACGGACAGAAGACACAAATATTTTTATTCTTGTGAACCACACAGTCTGTCCAAGCTATTCAACTCTGCCATTGTAGCACAAGTAGTTACGAACACCTTGCTAATAATAGATATGTTCTGTATGTAGGCCACCATGTGAATTAGACTTTTCATCACCATGACAAAATGCCCAACAGAACAACTTACATGGGGGAAGGGTTGGTTTTGGTTCATGGTTTCTGAGGCTTCGGTCTACATGTCAGGGAAGGTGTGTCAGGGCAGAACAGTTCCCCTTACAGAAAGGAGACATTACCCATGACTGCACAAAGCCTTCCCAAAACCTTAGGGCTCTAATTTCTCCAGCAAGGTTTCACTTTACAAGGTTTCCACAACCTCCCAGCTAGCATCTCCTGCTGGGAATTGTGGACATTCCATATTCAGACCCAACCCCTTACAACTGTCGTATGATTGGTAGAAAGACATGTGTTGTTTGACTTGGAGTAGACAGAAGCACACCGTGTCTATTTTCACATATTTGAATCATCTCCACAATGAACAGGAATGTGAACCAGGGGATTTATAAGCAATGAGTGAGATTTTATGTCAATATATTTTTGCCAGGTAAAACAGTATCTTATTAATAGGAGTTCCAGAGTGGCCAGGAATTTAATGAGCTTGCTATCCCTGGACATACCAGGAATATATCAGATGCCCACTTCTTTGACTGTTCTAGGACATCTTCACGCTAAATTCTTTAATGTCCTTTTCAAATACAGAGCACAGCATAACTCTGGACTGACTAAGAGGCACAGGTCACTAGGGGCCCAACAATTTCACATGTAGAATTTTCTCTCTGGAAAGTCAATTACTGGCTAGAAAGCAAATTTTGCTAAATATCAGGTATGCTTATTACATTAGTAAGGGAGTCAAAAAAGCCAACAGTTAATAATAGGTTAGATAGCAGTACAATATCCAGAAACTTAATTTACAGAATTTCAGATTATATCTGGGAAGTGGACTGTAATTTAAAAAAATATATATATATCTCCTAAAGCACACAAAAAGGTTGTTTTGCTTTGCTTATTTTGTTTTGTTTTTTAAGAACTCAACTGCACTTAAAATTTTTAGCTTTCTTTGAGCTTTCTATAACATCTTTTTATATTGTCTTAGAGTGTTTTCTATTTATACTAAGTTGTAAAAACAACAACTCTCCCAGGTGGATGTGTAGATGGGTAAAATTAATGATACTGATTTATTCAGAGCCTTTTGTCCCTGATACAAATGAGAAGCAGGCGGTGTCTGAAGGATGAACATGACAGGAAGCTAAATGGTTTAAAATTTGTGGCTGTTCTTAACAGGGTACCCATGTGTGCCAAATAAGCAGAGCCTCAGTCAGGCACAGATTGGTTTCCACCTCCCAGCGGAGGGTCAGGAGGGGTGACCCACTCCAATCAATATCCAGTTGTTAAAGTAACAACCGTATCGGTTCTGGATGGCCGACTGGGCGAAAACATGTTTGTTCTACTTAATGTGACAGTGTCCTGTCAAATTAACAGCCACGGTGGCAGGAGCAAGCTTGCTTTAATGGGTCTGAGGCAGTTCCACTGAGAATGTCTCATCAACGCAACCGAGAGGAACCCTAAACCTCATTACCGAGGTTTATTTGCAGACGATAACTGAACCTATGCCTCGTACAATGGGATTTGTTTGCTTTCTTAGCAATGGCAGTGTGGTGCTCTTCATCAAAAGCTGCCCTTGGAACTCTGACACATGATAGGGTTTGGTATGGTTTCCCAGACACCCAGGGAAGTATAGCTCTCGAGGAACGATCCTCAGGCAGGCACCAAGATGGGTGTGCTTTGGAATGAACCAAGCACCAGATTCATTGGGCAATGCTGCCAGGCCCCATATACATACTTGCTTTCTCCTTCCTCTTGATTTGCATAGTCATCCTGGGTGAATGGATGTTTCAAGCTAGATCACAGGCTTCTCAGATTAACCATATGATAGGTTGTGTCTGGCTCACCTGAAAGGTTTTTGAAAAACAATGCGTTCTCACTTAGAAACAACATAATTTAACAGTTGCTGGTGTGTGCTTATCTCTCTTCTTTCCATCCTTCCCTCCTCACCCCTTCCTTTCTCTGTCCCTCCTCCCCCCTCCCTCTGTTCCTTCCTTCTTTTCTTTCCATCCCTTCTCCTGACCAGCTCCTTCTTTGTTGATACAGTTTCATCCCCTGGAATCCACTCTACAGTCTTGTGATCCTTCTGGCTTTGTGTCCTGAGCCCTGGGATTACAGGCATGCTCCACCATGGCTGACTTTGGATATCTGGTGTCAGCAGAACACGGTAGATTTCCTCATGGTAGTAGCCCATGAAAGAATAACACAGAATGGCAGAGCGAGTGTCTGAGGAAAAGCACTTAGAAGCCACTGTCTGGGAGCCAGAGACATGGCTACAAACCAGCTCTGCTGATGAAAAAGTCTTCAGAGAACCTAGTCCTCATAATTTTCCATCCAAGACAGGAAAACTTCTGTGAGATGACCCTCAAACATCTTACATCCTTGTGTCTTTGTTAGGGTTCCCATTGCTGCGAAGAGACCCCATGACAATGGCAGTTCTTATAAAGAAAGCCTTTAATTGGGGTGACTCATTCACAGTTTCAGAGGTTTGGTCCATTATCATCGTGATGGGGAGCATGGTGTGTATAGGAAGATGTGGGGCTGGAGCTGAGAGCGCTACATCTTGTAAGTAACAGGAAGTTGACTGACTGTCACACTGAGAGAAACTTGAGCAAAAGAAACCCCCAAACCCACCCTCACAGTGACACATTTCCTCCAACAAGGCCACACCTTCTAATAGTGTCACTTCCTTTAGGAGCCATTTTCTTTCAAACCACCACAGCATGTTTCTGTGATGGGAGGTTTGGCATAGGTTTGATTGTCCCTGGTTGGGAGTTCCTGCAACATGTGACTGTCTATCTCACAGAGCTGGAATGTTTTGTGAGAAACATGATATTTGTGTGATGGGAACCCTGACAGCAACACTAACGCTCGTATGTGAAGCAGTCTGGGAGGTGACACTAATGTTCATGTATGTACCAATGTACGGCAAGAACTTTCCCACACACCCTTCATGTCTTGTGGAGTGACTTGGCAGGCAGCAGACCTCAACCCAGAACCTAGGAAGCCAAGGTTGTCTTTCAGAAAAACAAAAAAGGCAGTATTTCATCAAGATCATAAATGCTTTTTATGGAATTTCTAGCTAAGCTTTCAGAAAAAAAAATCTAGAGACAGACTTGATTCCCTCTACCTGGTAGCCATTCCCAGGACCTGTGTGGTCCCTTCTGTTCGCTGACTGCTCGTTGATGTGGGAGTGCAGGTGCCTGATGGAGAAGCCGTTCCTTTGCAATAGCCACTGTGGTGTGTGAGGAAATGGTCAGGCCCATTTCTTGAAGCAGATACAATTCTTTTCATTCTGTTTCATTAAATGTCAAATATCCCGATAGACAGAAATCTAAACCTGCAGTTCCCAAGTGCTGTTAAAGGTATATTAAATTTTCCGGGGTGAAGCAGTACTTTAAAAGCAAACACAGTTTGAAATTTACCCATTATGGAGCCACCTGAGACCTTAATAATTTTGTAATTTTTCCCCTCTGAAAGTGGAAATATTCAGAATCAAACACAGAATCTTTCATTTTAGTCTAATTTGGAACTAAGGCAAAGACACAAAATTGCTTCCTGGTAGGTAATGAGAGACAGGACAGTGGCATTTTTACAGTTCCTAAGCCTTTGTCACACTCTGGCTGTCAGGCCTCACCCTGGCTCTCCCAGCTCAAGAATTCACTGGGTCAAAAGCTTGAAGATGTAAATGGCTAGAGATGGGTGAAGAAAGCTGGAGAGGAGAAAGCACCTCTGTGCAAGGCAGAGGATGCAAGTCTAACCCACCCTCAGAGCCTACAGTGAAAGAAAAAAACGGACCCTTGAAGATTGTCTTCTGACTTCTACACACCTGCAAAGTCACTTGACTGGCCAAACATTCTTACACACACACATGTACACACACACACACACACACACAACTAAATGTGTACACACTAAATACACTCACACACTAAATAAATACAAAAATTTAAAAACCTTGAAGTTGAGTCAAGTTTACTTGCTATAGTATCCAACAGATAACAAGACAATTATAGGATTATATTGCATTTTAATGTAAAAGATAAAAGACTTAAACTATTAAAAATGGAGCAAATTAAAACTACATGGGAATCTTCAAATAAACCTTATTTTAACACCCCCAGTCTCCCAGTCCTGGGCTCAAGCTCATGGCTTTGGGTATGTGAAGCAAACATTCCCCTGTGGAGCCAAAACCTTAGACCAACTAGGGGGTGTTTTCCCCAGTAGGAACTTGATGGAGTTTAAGAATCTGATTTGATGGATATAGGAGCAGGGAAGTAGATATCTACATTAAGGGAGCCATTTTAGGGTTGGCAAAAGACTTGGCTCTAGAGGGGATCCCAGGTGTCCCCGGGATTGTCCTTAGCTAGGTCCTTGGGCAGCACAACAGAGGGTGCCTGAACTGGCCTTGCCCGACTATAATACTGATGATTATCTCGAGTATCACCTTAGAATCTTCGACGGATGGAGATAGAGACAGAAACCCTCATCAGAGAAAGGACTGAGCTCCCAAGGTCCAGTTGAAAGGCAGAAGAAGGGAGAAGATAGGCAAGGAAGTCAGGACTGCAAGGGGTTGGTCCGCCCACCGAGGCAGTGTGCCTGTTCTAATGGGAGCTAGCCAAATCCAGCTGGACTGGGACTGAATGAGCATGTGATCAAACTGGACTCTCTGTGGCTGACAATGGGGGCTGACTGAGAAGCCATTGATAAAAGCACTGGGACTTGTTTTTACTGCACATACTGGCTTTTGGGGCCCCTAGTCTATTTGGATGCACAGCTTCCTAGGCCTGGATGTAGAGGGGAGGGCATTGGACTGCCCACAGAGCAGGGTTCCCTGCCTGCTCTCAAGCAGGGAGGGGGAGGGAGGAGGGAGAGTGGGGGAGCAAGAGAGAAATGGGAGAAGGGGAGGAAGTATAAATTTTTGAATGGAAAAATAAAATAATAATAATAATAATAATAATAATCTGACTTGAAGAATTTGAAGAAAACTTTGCTGAGTTATTTTCTTGTATTGGTAGTCTTGCTGTTGAAAAGCACAAGAGCCTGTCCTCCTCTCTCATGTCAATTGGCCTTTTACTGGATGCAATGCTAGGAAACAGGAGGAACTCCCCAAGCCAGCAACACTACCCTCTGTGGGATTCCTGGATTCTATGGTTGAGTACATTCAATGCAGTGTCTGGGCCTGAGCCTTTGAGATCTATAGGTTTGGGTTATATTGCATTGGCTGGAATGCAAACAGACTAGATGAGAAGGATAATGGGATTTAAAGGGAGAGATCTTGAGGCTAAACTGAAGTAACCATGCAAATGCTACTTTATAACTGAAAATTCATATTAACACACATGGAAGACATCAACTAACAATAAGGGCTTGATTGAGAAAGGAAATCAATTGTTAGCAATATTTCTTTCTTACTTAATCAACTAAATGTGTTTTCTAAATCTACTGCAGTGAGATTAAACGTGGTACCCAAGTCTTCCAGGTGCTTGCTTGTTTTGGCAACACATAGAGAGGATATAGATGCCAAATTTGTGGGTACCAGTAACTGATTCCTAAAGAGAAGTGATATTTGAAGAATATTCTGGGAGAGAGTAGTATTAAAGCTAATCATTGCTCTACAATGCAGTTGATCCTATCAAACATGTGAAAGATTGGTTCCGTTCAGAAATTCAGATAACGGTGACATTTCTGATGCACAACCAGCTGTAATTCCTAATAAAGAAGAATGTCTGCAGAACTGCCAGAGTGACCATACCTGCTATGCATTCAATAGGATTAAAGAAAAGGGAACACACACTAGGTTTCAAAATGGCCTTTCCTCTGGGATCTATAGGGAAGGCATACTTGACTAAACTCTTCAATCTAAAATGTAATAACTACAAATTGTTGATAAAAGTATAACTTTCTAATGTATTTACAAATAATATTACACTGAGTTGGGGTAATAAAAAAGCAAATCTGATAAAACTGTAGCAATTTATCTATCTGCTCCTCCACTCAGTTATAATATTTTAAAGTAAATTTTATTATTGTTATTATTATTATTATTATTATTATTATTATTTACACCCCAATCAAAGTTTCCCCTCCCTCTGCTCCTCCCAGTCCCCTCCCTGGCTTGTCCTTCCTCTCTTCCACTCTTCTTCCTCCTCCTTTTCTCTTCAGAAAGGGCGGGCCTCCCATGGATATCAACGGGTCATGGTATATCAAGTTTCTGTAAGATTAGTCACCTCCTCTCCTATCAAGACTGGACAAGATAACCTGGTAGGAGGAAAAGGTTCCCAAAGCAGGCAACAGAGTCAGAGACAGCCCCTACTCCCACTGTTAAGAGTCCTGCAAGAAGACTAACCCACACAACTGTAAAAAATATGCAAAGGACACAGGTGAGTCCCATACAGGCTCCCTAGTTGTTGGTTCAGTCTCTGTGAGCCCTATGAGCCCAGGTTAGTTGATTCTTTGGGTTTTCTTGTGGTATCCTTGACCCCTCTAGCTCCTACAAACCTTCCTCCAGCTCTTCTGCAGGGTTCCCCAAGCTCAGCCTAATGTTTGGTTGTAGGTTTCTGAATCTATTTCCATCAGTTGCTGGATGAAGCCTCTCTGATGACTATTGGTCTGGGCACCTATATATAAGAATAGTAGAATATCATTAGGCATCATTATATTGACTGTTTGTTTGTTTGTTTTGTTTTGTTTTGTTTTTGCTAGTCCTGTTTGGTTCTATCCTAAGTCTATCCAGCTCTGGGTCCTGGTGCTTGAGGCAGTGACAGAAATGGGCTGCTTCTCATGGCATGGGTCTCAGGTTGGACCAGCATTTGATTGGCCAGTCCCACAATTTCTACACCACCTTTATCTGAACACATCTTATAAGCAAGACAAATTGTAGGTTGAAGTTTATGTGACTGGGTTGGTGTCCGAGTCCCTCTACTGAAAGTCTTGCCTGGCCAGAAGTGATGCCCACTTTAGGCTGTGTATCCCTTATGGCTAGGTGTCTTAGCTCAGGTCAGCCTTGTAGATTCCTGGGAGTTTCTGTTGCACTAGATTTCTCCCTCAACTGGAACTGCCCCCATTTCCAGTTGTCTCTTCCAGGACTCTTCCCTTCTGACGCCTGCAACCTGATGCCTCCTGTTTCCATCCCCACCCACTGCCAGTCTACCCCCCTAATCTATTCTATTTCCCATTCCAAGGGAGAACCAAGTGTCCCCGCTTGAACCTTCCTTGTTATTTAACTTCTATGGGTTTGTGGATTGTAGCATGGTTATCTTTTCTTTCCAGCTAATATCCACTTACAAATGAGTACATGCCATGTTTGTCTTTCTGGGTCTGGGTTATCTCAGGATGATTTTTTCTAGTTCCATCCATCTGCCTGAAAATTCCATGACATCATTGTTTTTATTTTTTCTTTTTTAATTATTTTTATTGAGCTCTACATTTTTTCTCCACTCCCCTTCCTGCCTCTCCCCTGACATCATTGTTTTTAACAGGTGACTAATACTCCCTTGTGTAAATATACCACATTTTCTTTATCCACTTCTTGGTTGCGGTTGTTTTCAGATTCTGGCTATGAAGAATAAGGCTGCTGTGGACATAGTTGAGCAAGTGTGTTTGAAGTATGATAGAGCATCCTTTGGGTATATGCTGAGAAGTGGTGAAGCGGGGTCAGATTGAGTCCCTATTTTCGGAGAAACAACCATCTTAATTTCCAAAGTGGCTTTACAAGTTTGCACTGCCATCCGTAATGGAGGAGTGTTCCTCTTGTTCCAAGCTTAGCCTGCATGAGCTGTCACCTGTGCTTTTTATCTTAGCCATTCTGTTTCTCAGCCATTTGAGATTCCTCTGTTTCTCTGTTTAGATATGTACCTCATCATTTTAAAATTGGATTTGTAAATACTTGTTCTGTTTCTATTTTGTGAAATAATTTGAAGACTCTTGTATTAGCTCTTGAGTATTGTATTGGCTCAGCACTTTTCTTGATGGAGAAACTTTTGGTGACTGCTTTATTTCCTTAGGCATTTTAGGTCTATTTAAATTGATTTTTTGATATTGGTTTAACTTTGATAAGTGATAGCTATCAAAAAATTTGTACATCTCATTTAGATTTTCCAATGTTTTAGAGCACAAGTTTTTGAAGTATGACCTATTGATTCTTTGGATTTCCTTGGTATCTGTTGCTATGTCCCTATTTCATTTCTGATTTTGTTAATTTGGATATTCTCTCTCTGTCTTTTAATTACTATGGATAAAGGTTTATCTATCTTGTTGAATTTTTCAAAAAACCAGTTATTTGTTTCATGGATTCTTTGTATTGTTTTCTTTGTTTCTATTTTATTGCTCTCAGTCCTTAGATTATTTCCTGCCATCTACTACTCTAAGGTATGATTATTTCTTTTTTTTCCTAGAGCTTTCAGGTGTACTGTTAAGTTGCTAGTATGAGATCTGCCTATATTCTGTATGAAGGTAGTGAGTGATATGAACTTTCCTCACAGCACGGTTCCCATCATGTCCTATAAGTCTGGGTGTGTTGCACATTCGTTTTCATTGATTTCTAGGAAGGTTTTCATTTCCCTATTTACTTCTGCCTTGGCACAGAATTCATTCAGTATAAAGTTCTTTAGTTTTGCACACGTTCTGCTTTTTCTGTCATTGTTGAAATCCACTTTAAATCCATGGTGGTCTGATAGGATACAGGGGGTTATTTCAATTTTCTTGTATCTTTTGAGACTAGCGTTGTGACCAAGCATGTGATCGTGCTGGAGCAGGTTACCTGAGATGGTGAGAAGATGGTGTATTCTTTTGTGTTGGGTGAAATCTGCTGTACACATCTGGTAGGTCCATTTTGTTCATAATGTCTGTGAAATTTCTCTGTTTAGTTTATGTCTGGATGACCTGTCCTATGGTGAGAATAAGATACTGAAGTTTCACACTCTTAACGTATGAAGATCAATGTGTGATTGGAGCTTTAGTATGGGTGCCCTTGTATTTGGAGCACAGATGTTGAGAATTAAAACGTCATGTTGGTGTATTTTTCCCTTTGATGAGCATAAAGTGTTCTTTCCAATCTTTTTTGATTATTTTTGGTTTGAAATCTATTTTTTTAGATATTAGAATAGCTACATCAGCTTGCTTCTTGGGACTATTTGCTTGGAAAATCTTTTTCCAGTCCTTTCCTCTGAGGCAATGTCTATCTTTGATGTTGAGGTGTTTCTTGTACACAGCAGAAGAATACATTTTGTTTTTGCACTCGTTCTGTTAGTCTGGGTCTTTACCAATAATTGTTATTTCTGCTATTTTATTGTAGTTGTTGTTGATGATAGTGTGTGCGTGCGTGCGTGTGTGTGTGTGTGTGTGTGTGTTTCTTCTTTGGGTTATGCCAACATGAGATTATCAATATGATTTGTTTTTGTGGGTACAGTTATCTTCCCTGGACTGGAGTTTTCCTTTTAGTACCTTCTGTAGGGCTAGATTTGTAGACAGATATTGCTTAAATTGGACTTTATCATGGAATATCTTGCCTTCTCCAAGTATTGTGATTGAAATCTTTGCTGAGAGTAGTAATCTGGACTGGTATCTATGATTTCTTAGAGTATGCAAAACATCTGTGCAGGCCCTTCTGACTTTTAGAGTCTCCACTGAGATGTTGAGTGTAACTCTAATAGGTTTGCCGTATATGTTACTCAGTCTTTTCCTCTTTCAGCTTTTAATATTCTTTCTTTGTTCTCTGTGTTTAGTGTTTTGATTATTACATGGTGAGGGGACTTTTTTTCTGGCTCAATCTATTTGGTGTTTTATAAGCTTCTTGTACCTTTATAGGCATGGCCTTCTTTAGGCTAGGAAATTTTTCTTCAGTGATTTTGTTAATAATATTTTCTGGGTCTTTAAGCTGGGAATCTTCTCCTCCTTTTATTCCTATTATTCTTAGGTTTGGTTTTTTCATAGTGCCCCAGGTTTCCTGGATGTTTTGTGTTAGAAATTTTTTAGATTTAACGTTTCCTTTGGCCAATGTATTCTTCTATTCTGTCTTCAGTGCTTGAAATTCTCTTTTCTATCTCTTGTAGTCTATTAGTGATGCTTGTATCTGTGTTCCTGTTACTTGTCTAGATTTTTTATTTCTAGAATTCCCTCAGTTTGTGTTTTCTTTATTGATTCTATTTCTGCCTAGAAGTCTTAAACAGTTTTATTTATTTCCTTCAATTGATTGTTTTTTTTTTCTTGGCTTTCTTGACATTCTTCAAAGCATTTATTGTTTTCCTTCAGTTTTTGATAGTCTTTTCCTAAATTTTAAAGGGATTTATTCATTTCCTCTTTAAGGATTTTTATAAATTTGGTTTTAGGATTGTTTTCTTTTGTTCTAGCTGTATTGGAATATTCAGGGCTTGCTATAGTGGGATAGCTAGGCTCTGGTCATGACATATTATCCTGGCTCTTGTTGATTGTGTTATATCAGTACCGTTGAGGCATCGGGATTTAGAGTGATTATAAGTCTAGGTGCCGATTGCCGGGTTTCTCTTTGTTAGGTGGGAATTTTCTTCATTGGTTCCTGTTCTCTCTCTGGTCTTCTTGCTGGAATGGCCCATGGTTAAGTAGAGGGTTTCCACCCAAATTGGGGTCATACTTCTGATGGCCTGAATGACCTTTGGTCCATCAGCGGGCTGCCACCCGAGTTTGGGGCTGGAATTATGGCTATGTGAGTGGCCTCTGAGGTGGTTGGGTTCTTCTGGGGTTCAAAATACTTGCCTGGCTTCTGGTGGAGTAGGAGGTTTCCTCCGAGATGTGGGGCAGGATGTCACAGTTAAAACATTTTTTAAATGACCTTAAAGCAGAATTATTGGTAGGCCTGAATATTGACTTCCTATTGTTCCTACCTGTCCCTCAGCAAATTCTTTAAAATCTAAGCTCCCTGCCTACATCATTGCCCAAGAAGATTGTATATTTGTTTCTAAGTTTCATTTCTAAAACTTTAGATATTCAAGTTTGAGATCTGGGTCTTAGTTGTGGAACATTTTGACAAGCTGGAGGGTATTGAACATCCTTTTTCTATGAATGTTTTGCAAGAGTAGGTATAAGCTCTGTTGTGTTTTTAATTGAACCATGTTTTTATTAATTGGTGTATGTGCGTATGTGTATGTGAGTGTGTGTGTGTGTACCCATGTATGTCTGTTCTTTTTGCTGCAATCTAGTAACCTCTATTGGTTGTATGATCTAGTCATGCAAGTGAATTTTTTATGTAAGTGAACATTTATGCTCTGTCTTGTTTTAATCTAGCTGGCCATCACTGGTTATATGATCTTAGAAGAATTAATAAGTGGCTTCTGAGATTTGGATTCCTCTTTGGTCAGTTTGAGACACGTTGAGGTCGATGACAGAGTGTTTCTGGACAGATTAGGAGAGATAATGACAGGTTTCTTATGAATGAGCACGCAGTTGTACATGGCAGTGATTGGTTTATTCTGTGGTCATTAGTTCACCCCTAGAACAAAGATGGAGCAGGGATGAGATGAGATTTTATGCCTGGAACTCAAGTAGTATAGCCCATGTCTAATATTTTTTCACCATCTTGAAGATTTCAAGCTTGATCTATAGTACTAAAACATGTTTCTCATTTTACTGCAAGAAACGGAGATGGTGAACCAGCTGCATAAACAGCTCTGAAAAGCCGAGCCCAAAGACTTGTAAAAACCCAAGATGGTGTATTAGATGAATATTCCTAGGTTGAAATAAGTTTCTTTATAAGCAGATATTCCCAGGATTTAAACATTCATCCGAATTCATTATCTCTTCTCATCTTCATCTTAAAGAGAATGAAAGAATTCTCTTGCCATCATATGAAAAGAACAATTCCTATTAGGGCTCAGGAAGTTAAAATCAAGTCCTTTTCTCTACTAATTAACCATATTGTCATTATGTCAGCTAATGTATCTCTTTTTCCTCTGTAAAATGAATGGGAGGTGTTGGATAAACTTGAGGTTCTCAAATTTGGTACTCTTTAAGCTTCCGAAGGAAATAGAAAAATCGAATCCGAGGTAACTTCACATGATACCCGTTTTCTCAGTCCCTCGCTCCCAAGGAACACCAGGGAACATTGTCCCTTCCACACTCAGAATATATTTATGCTATTCTGGAATACATAGTGGTCTATTTTGCTGGCTAATTTAGGTCAAACTAGGTTATTGTTATAATCCATCTGGGTGACAATAATAGTAATAGCTGCCACTTTTGGACTAGTTCATGCTGGGAGCTATGCTAGGAACTTCAACACATGAGGTCATTCAATACCTATCACAGCTTCATGAGCTCAACATTGGGATGCTCATTTTACAGAGAAGTGCACCGAGGCAAAACTGGGTTCTGCAATATGGACAAAGTCATGCTTGTCAAACACCAAAATAGACATTTAAAGCTTAACAGTATTATAACCTGGCATCAGCATACTGCGGTATGCCCAGCAGTGAGTGTAGATAGCACAGACAATGATGGCGGGGCAGAGGCAGGGAGGCCATGCAGTAAAACCCTGGAACTTGGGTCCAGGATGTCAGGGACACAGGGCAGGTAGTCTCTTCAAGCCACTGAACATCTTGAGCTCTGTTCCCTAGAGGAGACTGCTTTCACAATTTGATCTTTGGGATTACCTGCCAAAAATGTGCCTATAAATATAAAATAAATATAAAACCAACACAATGAAATCATTTCTTGTAAAATACTCTGCCAAGTTAAGAAGATCTGAGTTACATTTGCAAACAGATGTGCTGCAGCCATTTCACGGGGTAATGGGTTGGCTTCGGCTAACGATGTTTTATTTTTACAGGCTGGAGCTAGAAGCGGAGGCATTACAAGCAGACAGGGAAATAGCTGACTTCTTTAGATTGCTTTCCTGAATCACCTGTAGGTGAATTTTCTAGGAACTCTGGATTTAACTAACATGGAATTCAGTGAGCTGTGCCTGAAGAGTTGGAATATTATTGAATGAGAGTTAGGGATTATAATGGTGGTGGAATTGTGGCTTAGGAAAACTAATGTGAGTTACAGTGGTACAATGGAAGAAATATAAAACTTTTTATCAGATCCTTGAAATGCGAGACTTGAATTTCATTCATCAAACTCAGTAGAAAAATACCACAATTCACAATGCACAATAGGGGGCCAAAGCTATGCCTGCGATAGCAAATAACTGAGTTCAGTTCTCAGTACCTATGTCTGGCAGTTCACAGCCTATAACCCCAGCTCCAGGGGATGTGACACTCTTTTCTCCATGGGCACCCATGCCCACATGTGCACACATGTGCACACACACTCCTATACACAGACATAAAAAAAAATAAGCCTTCAACGTGCACAATAAGGCTGAATGTGTAATCCTATCAGCTTGGCAGGTGGAAGTAGGAGGATTAGGGGTTCAGGGTCATCCTTAGCTTCACAGTAAATTGGAGGGGCTATCCTGGGCTACAGGAGACCCTACATCAAAACCAACAAAAGCACAAATAAATGGAGGCAAAGCAGCTTATCAAAATGTTCAATATCCACTTTCTGATTATTTCCTACAGATGCCAGGTTCTGCCAACTGTCTACTTCACTGTTTACTTGCTTCTGCCATGACTTTGGTTTTGGCATTGCCACAGTCTCTTTACCAGCTTACCTTGCAACCAGAGGCAAGCATGTGATGCTATTCTGACCCAAAATATTTTTAGAAAGTTAACTGAGATTTCAAGTGAAAAAGCTCTTTCCTGATACTCTATCTCAAAGGGAAAAGAAAACCTAGGGATTTGCCTTGGGGTGAGGTTTTAAATTTTTATAGTGTACTGTCACAGAGGGCCTTTTCCTCGAAGTGTGACTTTAGGTCGAAATTTTGGGATGAAGCCTGTCAATAATGACAGGAACTTGACAAAGACTTTCAGACACACTTTAGCTAACTTTAAATGTCAAATCCAAGTCTATTTTTTTTAGAAATATATTTATGCCAAGTGATGGTGGCGCATACCTTTAAACTCAGCACTCAGGAGTCTGAGGCAGACGGATCTTTGTGAGTTTGAAACCATCCTGGCCTTCAGAGTGAGTTCCAGGAGAGGCTCCAAAGCTAGAGAGAGAAACCCTGTCTCAAAAAACAAAAACAAGCATATTTATCAAAACTTGAACATTTAAAGAAATTTACTGAGAGGTTTGTAAGAATTACGGGAGACTGTAGAAAAATATCAATAAACTTTAAATGGAATATAAAATATTATATTACATTAAAATACAACGCTGCAAGTAGAATGATTGGTAATTTAAAGTGTGGAAAATCAACAAAAACTCTAAATTCTGGGAAGGTCAGTACAGGCAAGGGCTACCTAAGGACAAAGGGAATGCGTCTTAATCGTGAGCTTGGTAAGGCTAAACGTTCTGAGTAATTAAATATTCCAGGAATGCCTGATAAGAATTCACGTGCTGCTTCTGGACAAGCCAGCTATATAGAATCTTGGTTGTTGTTGGTATTTCACGTGTCAGTTTGTTTGGATAGCTGCTTAAATATAGTAGATGTTTCTGGGGGGGGGGGAATAAATGTTTCCAGGTGAGATTAACATTTTAATCGGAGACGGAGGAAGGAGGAATGTTGTTCCAGTGTGATTTGACTGCATTTGAGCATTAAACCTGTAGAGGTCTGTTTTGATTCTTAGCTCTAGACTCACTTAGGAGACAAACCTCTGGGCATGCCTGTGGGGCATTACATAGATTAGGTTAGCCTCTGGGCACACCTGTGAGAGATTAGCGAGGCTGGGCTAGCCTCTGGTCACACTTCTGAGGGATTAGCTAGACTGGGTTACTTTGTGGGCACACCTGTGAGGGATGACAGATTGGGTTAGCCTCTGGGTACTGTGACGGGTTATCTAGATTAGGAAAGCCTCTGACCACACTTATGAGGGATAAACTAGATAAAGTTAGCTGCAGTGGGAAGCACCTTCATTCTGGGGGGTACCATTCCATAGTTACGTGGAGCTTCTTTCCCTTAAGCCTCATGAACCAATGACATACTGAAAATCTCTTCAAATGCATATATTTAAATATATATGCATATGTACAAAAATAATTTTCATGCCTAGTCTCTTCTTTCTCTTATGTGTGCATTCTTTTGCTCACCCTGACTCTCATATTTTGTTAATTGTTTGTTACCTTTCGGGAATATTCACATTTTAAAAATTATCAAAATTTCCAGAATTAAAATTTTAATGGAAACAACATTGTAAGGTATCTGCACTGACTGGTTTTATGGGTCAACTTAACACAAGCTATCAGAAAGGAAGAAGCATCAGGTGAGGAAATGCCTCTATGAGATCCAGCTGTATGGCATTGTCTCCATTAGTGATATCAATGGAGGAGAGACTAGCCCATGATGGGTGCTACCAACCCTGAGCTGGTAATCCTGGGTTCTACAAGAAAGCAGACTGAGCAAGCCAGTAAGCAGCACTCGCCCGCGGACTCTGCGTTAGTGCCTTCTTTCAGGATCTTTCCCACTTAAGTTCCTGTCCTGACTTCCTTCAGTGATGAACAGGATGTGGAAGTGTAAGCCAAACAAACCCTTTCCTCCCCAACTTGCTGTTTTGTCATGGTGTTGCAGCATGTCTTAGTTAGTAACTCTAAGACAGTATACCTTAAATGTTTAAAGTATAACTATGAATTTGAGGCCAGCCTGGTCTACAAGAGCTAGTTCAGGACAGGCTCCAAAGCTACAGAGAAACCTTGTGTCAAAAACAAAACAAAACAAAAAAACAAAAACACACCTCAAACAATTGAGATATATTAGTGTATATCTGAACCCTCATCTCAGTGAATATGGGTTGTTTTATTAATCAGAAAGTAAATTAAGCTTGCACAGCCCATCTTCTTCACTGAAACAATATTTCCCCATGAAATGGCACTATCATTGTTTCCATTTAGAAACAAAGCAACTGGAGTAGACCTGGTTTAAGCCATTTGCCCAATGCTAAACTGAGTGAGCTAGAGCTCCAGACATACATGCGACCCTCATGCCATGCTGTTCTGGTCTGTGCGTCTATCTCCCTGTGTCATGTGAACGAGGACCCACCTTGGAGTCTTACTCTGCTTGCTGTATTAATCTGACCTTTATTCTAGAAGAAACATGGGACATCCATATATTCTTTTTAAAATTTTTTTTATTGAGCTATATATTTTTTTCTACTCCCCTTCCTTCCTCCTTGTAGTAGAGGTACATGCCTTTAATTCCAGAATTCAGGAGGCAAAAATAGACGGATCTCTGTGAGTTGGAGACTAGCCTGGTCTATAGAGTGAGTTCTAGGACAGGCTCCACAGATACAGAGAAACCATGTCTCAACAAAACAAGAAGGAAAAAGAAAAAAAACCCATATATTCTTAACAGTTATTGTTCACCAAACACCTGTGCACACAGTTTTGGTTCTTAGCAGAAAGCTCCTTTGGGGATGGATAAAAATCACATACATACCGCATGTCTGAAATTTCTCTTGCAATTTGGAGGACTGAACAATCACTCTGTAGGCTCTTCAGATGCCTCACTTTAAGAACACCCTACAAACCAACCTAGACCCTCTGCATGTAGGTGACAGTTGTGTAGCTTGGTCTGTTTGTGAGGCCCCTGGCAGTGGGACCAGGATCTGCCCCTGGAGCATGAGCTGGCTTTTTGGAATCTATTCCCAACGCAGGGATGCCTGGCCCAGCTTTGATGCAAAGAGGAGGAGCTTGGTCCTGCCTCAGCTTGATGTGCCATGTTTTGTTGACTCCCATAGGAGGTCTTACACTTCCTGAGGAGTGGATGGTGGTTGATAAAAGGAAGGTGGGGAGGGAATAAGAGAAGGGGAGGGAGGAGAAACTGTGGTTGGTGTGTAAAATAAATTTAAAAATGAAAAAGAACACCCTACAATACCTCCCTATTTACTCAGAACAATCCTGGGATATAGGTGTCTGTCCCTTCTATCAGTGAAGAACTAAGATCAGAGCTTTGCGATAATTTGTCTAAGTTTTACTGGTAAACAAAGAACTGCAGCAGAACTAATCCCAGGCTAATGTGAATCCAAATTTTGCCCAGTGTGATAGGATTGTCCTTAGGTCTGTTTTAATTACCTTAAACAATCTTTATCATTTGGAATCTAATATTTTTGCTTGAAATTCAGAAAAGTTAAAAAAGAAAAAGATCTTCATTTTTCATGTGCCCTGCAACAATTATAATTTGAACTTTGAAACCTGGAATATAAATGATTAAATGCCTGTCTGCTAGGACATTTTGACTCTAGAAAATAACACCTCATTAGCTGATACAGAAAGACACTTCCGACATTTGCCTTACTTTGATTTTAGAAACTGGGAGCAGGGTTTGTTTTGATGCAACCATGGGCTGACAGAGTTTATGGGAAGCTAATTCAGTCCAGGGTTTATTCTAAGCTATGGACTCTGTCTAGGTGCAAGAGCTCATCCAAATCTTGTCAAAATTATACGACATAAAACAAACACTAAAAAATAGTTAATGCCTTGAACAAATGTGGAAACAAATTTCAGTGCATGAAATCGGGCCAGGCCTGAGGGGACTGTGAAGACTCTGGGGCTTTGAGAAAGTCAGTCTGGCAATAACAGTTCATGGTTGCCTGGAAAGTTCTAATTGAAACAGAAGTGTCAAAGAACAAAGAGCGTGTCGTTGTTTACTTCTCATCCCATAGGGAAGAGTCGGGAAGAAAAATGAATCAATTAATGCAATTTTCAACATGAAGTTTAAAAACTCAATGAAACATTACCTACAAATGATGGCTGGGCTTCTACTGGGTCCTATTCATGAGTAGCTGGGGTCCTGATCAAAGGTGGTGACAGTACTGCTCATGGATGGCTGAGTTCTTCCTGTCCTGCTATGGACCCATAGCTTCAATCTCTATTTCAGTGTGGGGTAGGATGGTAACTAAGGGTTTAAATTCTTATTTTCCTTGATATACAATTTGTTTTGTAGAATTTACCTACCAAAACATTTTGGTTCTTTGGCTGAGCACCAACTGTCTATAAATATAAAGGGATGTAATATTTCTAAATTTGGTTTCATTGAACCAAATGTCTGTCTTTATGTCAATCCCACACTGTCTTAATTCCTGTAGCTTTATAATAAACTTTGAGTTTTGGTGGGTTAATTCCTACACTTCTATCCTTCTTTGTAAAGGTTGTTATATGCATTCAAAACCCTGAGTGTTCATAGACCCATCCCTGTAAAGCCCCTGTGGTCATACCTGTTGAAGAGGCAGCTTGCTTCCATGGTTACACACCTGTAGTGTGCTTTCCCCAACTACTAGGCTCTCTTCTCCACATACAGTAGGCTTATAGCTTCTGTTCTGAGTTGGTAAAACTCTTCAGAGGATTTCATGCTTCTGCAGGACATAAATCCAAAGTAGCCTTCCACATCAGCACAGTGAGACATATCCTCAGAGAAGATCTCTCGCGATGAAAGTCACACTGTATAAAATATCAAGAACAAAAAGGAAGGTCTTTGTGACTTGCCAAAAGAACCAATTCCCTAGCAACAGACCCCCAGAGTAAACTGGTAAAGTCTGAAAAATAAGCCGCACTCAATGTTCTTAAAAGAAAAACGAGAAGTCAAGAATTTATACCAAAAACACAATCTTTCAGAACTGAAGGAGAAAGGAAAATTTCTTAAGACACTCCCAAATGAACTTTATAGTCTTTGTCAATTTAAACACTTTCTGCTGTGATTTTGTTTGGAACTGCCCATAGATCAATCTGGAGAATTTATTTCTTAGTAATTGCAGGGAGCCAGACAGGATCGCCATTGCAAGATGGCACTACATCCTGTCTTGCCGGTTATACTCCATATTTGGCGATGCCTTTGAGAGCTGCCTGTCCCCCACTTCCCGCATGAGCCGTGAATGGGGGTCCCTGGGCCTATCTCGATGCAGTCTGGTGTCAGCTGATGGTGGCAACCAATCAGGGCAACCCATGTGCCAACTCCATATATAAGCAGCTGCCTTAGTGCCTTCGCTTCATGTTATCTCTCAACCAAGTGCACTCCAGTAAAGCGTGATCTGAGAAGAATCCTCGTGTCGTGGTCGTTCTTTCTTGCTGGTCGAGGAGTTCGCCGCAAGTAATTACTCTTGCAGTGTTTGATCATGGAGTTTCTTTTAATTTCAGATATTCCTTTATTTTCTTTTAGCAATCCTTATGATTAGAATGTAGAATGTTCCCCCACAGGTTCATGTGTTTATATACATGGTTCCCAGCTGGATGTGCTCTCTGGGAGGCTTGTATAACAATCAGGTAATGTCTGATGGACAGAGGTGGTATTGGGGGTGGATCTGACAGCTTACCTCTGCTGTCCAAGTAATAAAGAAACATTTTGTAGGGGTTTTTTATTGTTGTTATTTTTGATTTTATTTTACTTTGTTTGTTTTTTGTTTTGTTTTGAGACAGGGTTTCTCTGTGTAACAGCCCTTGGTGACCTGGAACTCACTCTGTTCACAAGATTGGCCTCAGACTCACAGAGATTCACCTGCTTCTGCCTCCCAAGTCTGGGATTAAAGGTGTGTGCTACCACCACCCTGCCATTATGAGCCACTCTGTTGTTGTAGCAAAATACCCAATGCTGAAATGTAAGAAAAAAGGAAGTTTGCATGCCACATGATTCCACTGACTGGTGATGATGGTGGCTATAAACCAACATGGCAGAGGAAGCAAAAAACAATAAAACTTGTTCTTCTGTTGTTAGAAGAACGAAGTCACTTCCCAAATCATCATAAACTCTAAAATCATGCTACTAATGCCCAATTACCTCCCAGGAGGCCCTACTTGGCTAGTGTATCAGAAATCAGACATTTTAGTTAGTTAAGTGGACAAGGGGTTTGATGCTTCTGATTCTTTCCAGAATAGTACCTTTGATGATTTCTCATAGAAAGCATCATCTCATCTCTGAAAACACATTTTTCTCCCTTCCCTTGTGTCTGTTTTTCGTTATCATGTTTTTCCTATTGTCTCCTCACTGGACTAAAGACATTACAGCATTAAAAGAAACAGAAAATGAACCAATTTTGATAGGAAAGTGCTACCAAATGCCTGAGCAGTGAAAACGTAGTTTTCTATAAAGGTGTGAGTTTCCTGTTAGGGTTTGATATGATCTAATAAATAAAATTGGCTTATTTCTTTTTGGTTGTTTTTATCAGAATGTATGTAAATTTGTAGAAAGGAAAGAAGAGTCCTTTAAGCATTTTGAGACATGATCCCACTCTGTAGACCAGATGGCCTTGAACTCAGAATAATCTGGACTTCTTCTCACAAGTGATAAATTACAGGTGTGAGGTAAAACAGGAATTGATTTATTTTTGACCATCTAATAGTTTTTGTTGTAGTTAGTTTGAAGTAATGACTGTTACCCAAAAGTGTGTTAAAGGTGGCCCCTACTATCTTTACCCCAGTAACTTCATTGTGAGTGGACTTTTCATCATAGATTTAATTGTTTTTGAGGTTTTTGATATTTGCCTTTTCTTCCAGAGTCAAAGTTAACTATAAGTTTGCTAAAAAAAATATGCCCTACAATTTCAAATGTGCCATTGTTTAGCATTACTTTAGAGTATAGATTGTTGTTGCTATTCCTCCTCCTCTGGGAGTGAAATGGATGCTTCTCTTCTAAAAATATGTACATTAATTTTCCTAAGGTGCCTCATCAAAACTCAATATTTCTGTCTTCCTCTCCAAAGGCATACAATGAAGTTCACGACCTAGAATGTCTGCTTGGAGACAGGGCCTGTGAAGCCTTTCCGTCTGTGACTCTCAGAATTTAGCTTTGGGGCCTAATTCCCAAAGCACTTGGTATTAAGAAGGGCTCCTTGGAAAGAAACTAAGTCACTAGTGTGGGACACTCATTGATGAATTAGTACTTGGGAAAAGCTTAGAAAGGAGGTGCCAAACCCTTCACCATTTGAAGGCATAGCTAGAATACAACATCCTTGCAGAATAGACTCACCCTAGGCACCAAGACCCCTTCATCTTGTCTTAAACTTCCCATCCCTCTCTGCCTTTTGTTGAACAAATTTCCATTATTTATGAATTACCTAGTGTAAAGAAACTAATTTTAGCAGTTCAAATAAGACACGGTCTCTAAGAAAAGAATTAAGGCTAAATGAGTTCATGGTGTAAGGCTATAATCAGGTAAGATTGGTCTGCTTAAATGAGACACATTAAGGCCTCCCCTTTTCTCTTCTCCTCTCTCTCTCCCTCCCTTCCCCCTCCATGCTTGTCTCTTCCTTCCTCCCTCCTTTTGTCTTTGCCTCTCTCCCTCCCCACACACATGCTGTAAGGAAGGCCCTGTGAAGACACAAAATATTTGCCTCAACTCAGGAGGAAAACCCTCATCTGAAGTTAACCAGCTGGAACCCCGATATTCGAGTGTTCGGAGCTATGAGCAGTTAAGATGTTGTTGCCTAAGCATCTGTGTCAAGTATTTTGATATAATTCTCTGGCTGATAATGCACTCCTTAAGAGAAGCCAGCAGAAACATATGTCACACCCATAACCTTGTGGGTCTTGTTTTGGTTGCTAATTGGTGAGTTTTTCATTGAGTCATTGCTGAGCTTCCTTGATTGGCTTGAAACTGCATTGGCTTTGCTGAAGATTGCCATGTTAATGCCAATCTTTAGTCGGGGTCCTCAGTTCCTGGGTTAAGCCTCTCCTGCGCTGTTGGTCTATTTGTCAGAGGGAAATATCTTCGGTGATGAATTAAATATTTATCAGGGAATTTTCTGAGCAGTGTTGAGAAAGCAGTTTGGTTCTTCCCAGTGGTTTATGGTAAAGTGAGAAAACAGACAAATAGGAAACATATTGTTAAGCAAAAAGGAAATCAAATTAAAGAACTGGAAAATTCTCAGCCTTGTCCATATTGAGGGACACACATTATATATAGAAAAGAATATCAAGGGGGTGACTGAACTTTTCCTTACTCTTTAATGGACTCATGTGGTTCAGGCTGGTCTCTTGCTTGCTATAAAGAGGAAAATGACCTTGGTATCTGTCCTCTTGTCATCATGCCTGGCCTGAACTTTTGCTAAGAAGATTTCTGTGGTTGCCAACTAGGTTGACAACTTAGAGAGCGCACAAAAGAGCCAGCAAAGAGATGGAGTGATGTTAGTAATTCCTGATACTGCCAATCTGAAACCAGGAGGCAGAATGAATGAGAGGTAACAGGAGGGCAGTAAATTGCTTGGGTTCCATGAATAGAATGAAGATGAAGCTTATTCTTTCTTTTTTCTAGAAAGAGAATGTCTCCATAGGGATTTAGAGCTATCAGGTTTCCTAAAAAGTAGGGCGCAACAGGGATGAGATTCCAGGAACTTCAGGGGTCTGACCCTAACCAGGCCAGGGCTTACATTCTGGAACAAACTGACAAAAATATAACTACCATTTGGAACTTTATTTATAAAAAACTCTCTTTATAAAATAGCAACCAAAAAAATGAATGAGCTGAATTTTTCTAAACAAATAAAGCATTTCCTAAATTGCATTAATACCAACATTACAGCAAGATTGATTGCTGATTTTCAAAATCAGCTCCCACCCAATGTCTTCATGGACAAATCTTTCTGCTTCCACTAAATTGCTGTTAAACCATTCCAGAATTTCTGGGCATAGTTAATAGGCAGAAAATGTGAAGAATTGATCTGAGGAGGAAACTCAGATTACATATACCACAGTCTCGCATAAGCAACAGTAGCTACAGACACTCGTGGGTATTGGGAATCTAAAATACCCTTTTAATCCTCCTTTCATTCTCTTATTCATGTACATTCTGTGCTCTTGGAAGATCTTTGACCCACGACTTTGAAGGCATCTAGAGTTTGACTACCAGACTTGATTCCAAGGCTCATCTCTGGCAAACCTTTGGGTTCTGCTTGGAGATTGTCATTTATATTATAGCTATGCTGCTGTAATGGCAAGAGATAATTAAACTGAGATATTCCTAAGCTTTTATATTCCTCTGGAAATCAACATCATAGATTTTAAATGTTTATATTATATACATTTCTACTAATACACACACACACAGAGGGAGAGAGAAAGAGAGAGAGAGAGAAAGAGAGAATTTATTTAGCCTAGCCCAAACTCTAGGTAGAGAATACTCATTGTTCTAGGTTTCTAGAGAATGAGAGGATTCTGGAGGGCTTGGGGACAGGAAGTATATGGGTTTGTCGTTCCTCAGTGTATGACTTTGACACATTACAGAACACCAGGTTCTCCACCCCAGGATAGAGACAATATTTTATCTTTCTTTATGTTTTTGTTTTTCTTTTAAGGATTTTGCCTTTTTATTTATTTATTTATATTTATTTTATTTATTTTTATTTTTTATTTATTTATTTATTTATTTATTTATTTATTTTTTTGGTTTTTCGAG
>NC_022023.1:33131554-33134182 GCF_000317375.1 Microtus ochrogaster | reverse complement strand
AGGAAGACTTTAATTTCTTTCTTAATTTCTTCCTTGACCCAGGTGTGGTTCAGTAGTTGACTGTTCAGTTTCCATGAGTTTGTCGGCTTTCTGTGGGTAGTATTGTTGTTGCCTTCTAACTTTAATCCTTGGTGATCAGATAAGACACATGTGGAGACTGATATTTTTTTGTATCTGTGGAAGTTTCCTTTGTTTCTGAGTATGTGGTCAATTTTCGAGAAGGTTCCATGAGCTGCAGAGAAGAAGGTACATTCTTTCCTATTTGGATGGAATGAATATTTTATCGTTCAAGTGATTGAAAAATAAAGAAGATACACAGTATGGAACCCAGCACTAAAAGGTCTACCAATGTTCTTTCACTTCATTATTTAACTGTTAACTCTAAAGGTATATATTTATAAAGCTGGAAGGAATGCTGAAGGTCTAACTGTCACGAGTATGGAAGCAAACAAACCAGAAGATACTGAGTTTATCCAATTCACACCGACACGGACTCAAGACCCTAGTGAATACTGACATGTATCAAAAGCTGATAATGTTCTGCTTTGCTGTGAAATGAAAAGACAGCTGTGGCCCATATCTGTGCATTGCTGTCTTCATGGTGCTTCAAAGAATTCCATGTGCTCCTCATGGTGTCGGTATTCTCTCAGCCTTCCCACCTGCCTGTCTGTACGTCACCCGCCTCTAACAAGTCATCGCTGTTGTACAGCCTCCTGACCCAGCCATTTGCCTTTCGCCTCTCCCTCTGTCCTTGTAGAAAACCCACAGCACATAGACAGGGCAAGGCCAGATGCACTAAGGAAGCAGATGGAGCTTCAGATTACAGGAGATGGATAAAATGAGACCAAAAGGAAGTCCCACCAAAAAGTTCAGACTTCCATGAATTTGAAGGAGGAAACTGTCTTTCTTTGTCTGTGGGGACACGTGTGAGCTTTCTGTCTAAACCAGACTCAGGAGGCCAAATAGCAGGAAAACGAAGACTTAATGAATTCTGCTTCCAGAGGTGTGACTATAAAATTAACGAATGAATCACACCCTACTGTTTAGTCTATGAAACCGGGACTGGCTTTTCTTTTGTTTCTCTTTTCCTTCCCAGAGGAACACAGATGATTTAAGAAGCCTTCACACAGCACATACCTAAAATAATAAAGCAATTTAGAAGGGGAAAGAAATCTGCTGAAGGTTTAAAAACCCCTCCAGGCTCCATGAGTGTGGCGAATTCCATCCTCGCTCTGTAAATCGGAGTGAAGCACAGTACAGAAATGTTTACCTTTGTCTGATCTCTAATTCCTTAAATTTATGTGGAATCATGCCCAGATGCTCTGGAAACCAGCCTGGAAAAGCCTGGCATTTTAATTGATCCCAGAGCTTCTTGCTGCACAGCTCCTGCTGAGATGAAGTCTGTGGTTTACTCCACAGAGCCCCTGCCCGGTTGCCTAGCCACCGGCAGCTGGCCAATCAAGGTGTCCATACACAGGGAGGGAAGTAACCAATCAATTTTTTAATTTCCTTCTGTAAACTGGAGTGAATCAGGGTGGATTTGAAATCTCATTAGTCAAAGTAAGATGTATAGTATGCATTTTAACACATGTATTAGATGAATACATTGGGTGCCTAGTGATAAATTCTGACGAGTGTTTGGAAGCACATTGCAAACAAGCATGAAGCAAAACTCCAGAACCTTTTAAAAATATTATAATTATAATATGAGTGGTCTAATCCATATATAAAATTTCAATACCACGGAGCCTAACCTACAAACTCCCTCTGCCTTCATGAAAATAAGCTTATTGTAAAGACTTCCTTGTAGAAATCATGAGGGTTCTCACTTCCAAACCATTCCAATATGGCAAGTGACACCATATCTTAATTTTGCCATTGTTATCCAATTTGCACAGTTGTATCATTAGCTCTATTATCCCTGTTGTTAGTATTATTGAAATCCTTACCTCCTCCTACTTCACCTGATTTCTCCATTCGCATGATTTATCCTGGTCCTTTGATGGCCTCCCTGTTGGATTCCGAGTCAGCCTCTCATCTCCCATTCTTCAATCCATCCTATTAAGTTCCATCATCATCATCACACTAGTTTTCTTCCAGAACTCATTACTCAGATGAAACAACCTGGAGATCTATGTCCACTTAATCATTGGTGTTTTTCTGTGTTTCTTGGTCTATGTTTCCTCACCCGTAAAGATGGAGATGTCTAGATGACAATAAATAAACAAAAAATAATACCCGCAGTATTTATTCTGATTCACTGTGTAGGTTGTGTGTGTTAAGTTTTGCATATTCTGCTCTTTTTGCTTTCATTGCTGTTATTTGATGTATTCTCTTCTTTGTTACTTTAAAAGGTGATTTCATGGACCTTCATCATTTGGTAATTTGGACTCCATCCCAATCTTCATTGTTCCCACTGCCATTCATCTTACACCCCAGACCTCTCTATGTGTCCATCGCTCTTTGCAGATCACTAAGCTTCAAATTTTTTTTTAATTTTTATTTATTTATTAAAGATCTCCATCTCTTCCCCGCCACCGCCTCCCATTTCCCTCCCCCTCCCCCAATCAAGTCTCCCTCCCTCCTCAGCCCGAAGAGCAATCAGGGTTCCCTGCCCTGTGGGAAGTC
>NC_022023.1:33129722-33130520 GCF_000317375.1 Microtus ochrogaster | reverse complement strand
ACACTGTCACTAAGACAAAAAGGCAACCCACTTACTGGGAGAAGATCTTCACCAACCCCGCAACTGACAAAGGTCTGATCTCCAAAATATATAAGCTTCAAAATTTTATGGTGGATTTATTCACGTGACACCAACCTTTCACTGATCTTCAGAACCCATATTTCAGTGTGTTTTGCTCCTGGATAGAAATCATACTCAGTCACTTCAGAGGACTTGCCTCTGCGTACCTGTATACACGGCTGGCCTACCTAATGAATTAAGCTTGTTCCTTGGGCATCATGCAAGCTTCCATTTATTATTCTGTTCTTAGTGTCTCATATGTTTGTATAATGGATTTTCTGAGAGAATGATATTGGGTCAGTCTACTGAAATGGGGTATATTCTTCCCCTTCTGTCTGTGTGTCAGGGTGGTGGTTTAATGGAACAGTTGTAGTCCATTAGGAAAATGAGACTGAGCAGTAGGACCAGACATTTGATATTTGATTTTCAACAAATTCCAGGAAATCACTCCTCCTCCAAAGGCCCCTGTGTCCTTGTTTGTAATAGAAATAATTCAAGCAAATGTATTTTTAATCTATCCAACATGACATGAGGTTCTCTGGGACAACACTGAAGGTGTTACAGTATTGGCACAATGACTGTACTTAAAAACCATTTAGGGTTTATATGGATTGATCAGTGAATTTAGTAACAAATAGGATCTTCTTCTGATTTCTTCTTCTTCTTTTTTTTTTTTTTTTTTTTTTTTTTTTTTTTTTTTTTTTTTTTTTTTTTTCTCAGCAAAACTTCAGAGTTCTG
>NC_022023.1:33127182-33129622 GCF_000317375.1 Microtus ochrogaster | reverse complement strand
GTTTCTCTGTAGCTTTGGAGCCTGTCCTGGAACTCCCTTTGTAGACCAGACTGGCCTCGAACTCACAGAGATTCACCTGCCTCTGCCTCCCGAGTGCTGGGATTACAGGCCTGATTTCTTCTTGATTCAACAATATAAACATTTCTTATTGCCGGTTGTGTGGCACACGCCGGTAGGATTTGCTGAAGGAGGCAGAGGCAGGAGGATCACGAGTTCGAGGCCAGCCTGGGCTACACATTAAAAAAAATAAAAATAAACATTTCTTATTGTACTATAATGAACTTTACTCTCTCTACGTGTGAGTTCATGTGTGTGTGTGTGTGTGTGTGTGTGTGTGTGTGTGTGTGTGTGTAAAAGAGAGAGAGACAGAGAGAGAGACAGAGAGAGAGACAGAGAAAGAGAGAGACCGAGAGACAGCAACAGAGATCAAGACAGAGCCTCGGTGCAGGCCAACCTGGCCTGGACCATCTTTCAGTTTCTTCTGTGCTGGGATTACAGATAGGAGGCACCAGGCTTGGCTCCCAAAATGGACATTAGAAGTGTCATTCTTGTATTTTTAAAAAATGCATAACCACATCAGTTTAAAGATGGACTCTGGTGGGTATCGTGCGACAAAATGGAGGATGAACAAGGCCAGGTCTTGGCCTTCACAAAGCTTCCATTTAGTGTAGTGGAATTACTTTAAATGTTTAGAAATCTTCATGTGAGGCCCACAGCTACTAAGCCATAGGTCAGACTGCCTTACAGCGAAGTCTGTTTCAAAACGGCAACAGGAAGAGTGAATGAAAGGTGGTATCAGGAGAATGCCCTTTGCATTCATTACCCTGGGGTAGAAGTCGAACGGACATCTTACAAACACTGAAAATACAATCTAGGTGAGTATTTTCATTTTTCAAAGTCCCAATCTTCTACCTCTAAATAATATAATGGTGACAGCAGCTAGCTCACAGAGCTGTTTGGAGGATTATGTAACAACATCTCATCAAAACATTGAATCTGCTGCTTGGAAAACAGAGTCCTTTCAAAAACTCAGAATCTTGATCTTTCTGGGGAAGGGTCTCATGGTCCCAGTTGCACAGAATCGTTGCAGAATTGCTCGAGACATGTTTTCAGTGATGTGGACCACACACAGGACACTTTGTAGCTATCTGCTCTGCCCTCATTTTGTCACAGATGGCATGACTTCCCTCTCCCCAGAGCCATGCTAAAGCCTGCTGGAAGCATCTTAGTTCAAACAGATAGGAGCAGGGAATGAGATGCCTGCCAAAGGAATGAGTGTTGCCTTCATTAGCTGCGATTAGATGCAGTTTGCCACCAGCACACAAGCTGGCCCTGCACAATGTCAGAGAGCTGAAACCCTTACGCAAGAGCTGACCTTACCTCCAAATGGCTTCAGGGTTTTCATTCAGCCACAAATCAAATCTGGAGGCATGGTCCCTAGAGAATTGCTACTAGCTATGCAGCTGCAATAGACGTCAGAGCAAAGGGCACAGGGCCAGAGTCTATGAGTTACGGTGGGCTGAGCCTGAACAACCTGTGATTTGCTTTAGGCTAAATTGAAGGAATCTATCTCTGGAGCCCAGACAGCCCAGGACATCTAAGATGAGCTGGCAGAGGGTAGTGGGCATGAGGTAAATTGTAACAGTCAAACTTCATAAGTTGAATAGAATGAATAATATTTCTAAATGATGAGGGGAAGTTTTTCCTTTTTTTTTTTTTTGTTTTGTTTTTTGTTTTTGTCGAGACAGGGTTTCTCTGAAGCTTTGGAGTCTGTCCTGTGAACTAGCTCTTGAAGACCAGGCTGGCCTCTAACTTACAGAGATCCACCTGCCCCTGCCTCCCGAGGGCTGGGATTAAAGGCGTGCACCACCACAGCCCGGCCTGGGAGGTTTTTCAATATAAGTTCTTGGCTTTCAAATGCATGTATGATTGAATGAGTCCCTGGCTAGAAGCTAAGGGCACCTTCCATCTTTACAAGTACCAATTTGTTTACTTACTAGATTTACTATATCCTGAATGCCATATTTTCCACTGGCATGATACAATGGATCCCAAATAATTCTTAACCTAATAGAAAAGGGTGCGGATCTCTAATTTTGAACCAACATGGCTAGCGTAGAAATGTCGTAGTGGCTCCAAGTATGAGTGAGGCAAGAGAAAATTTATTTTGCCTGGAGGTAAGGAAGAGAAAGGCCAGCAAGATTTTGTGAGAATTCAATTGAGCTGGGTTTTGAAAGTGACAAATGAGCTCTATAGGAGGGTAGAAGTCCACTGTAGGCAGAAGGAAAAGCATCCATACTCACATGCAGTGGTGGCAAGAAACGAATAAGTGGAACCCACTGAAAACAAGCTGGGCATTGAAAAGGAAGATGAAATCTCAAGGTCCAAATCAGGAGCAGATGGAGAGAGAGCACAAGCAAGGAACTCAGGACCGCGAGGG
>NC_022023.1:33118023-33126699 GCF_000317375.1 Microtus ochrogaster | reverse complement strand
AGGCCAGCCTGATCTAGAAGAGCTAATTCCAGGACAGGAACCAAAAAGCTACAGAGAAACCCTGTCTCGAAAATAAAATTAAAAAAAAAAAAAGAATTTCACACAAAGTCAGCCATTGGCCACAAAATTCCAACTCTCTATTTACCTCAAACTCAAATTTTCACTCTTTACTTTTGTAACAAAGGTTATTTATGAAAATATGCCTTATGCATTCATGGCATTATCCTTCCATAAAAATTGAGGGAATTGGATAAAAAGATAAAATTTGATACACTTCCAAGTTCCAATGACTATTGATCACTTCAAGATCATAAAATGCAACACATTTAATGCAAATTTAATAATAATTTTGAAGATCAATATGAATGTTAGTGTATGAGAATCCTATATTCCTAAGTTGTATGTGTTGATGGACTCTTGTAGTACTGGCAATCAGGAGACTGGGGAGGAGCAGTGAGAGTTTGAAGCTTGCCTGGGCTACATACAGAGTGAGAACATATATTTAGAACTATAAACCCAAAGAAAACATAGATGTGTCTTCACTGTTCTAGGTGATATTCAAAGCATTGTTTGGTTGCTATTTTAAGAATATGGGGGAGTATAGCCAACACTGTCCTCACTCAGATATTTCTGATGGTGCTTACCTTCTCATTTCTGATGCCATTTGTATTCTCAAAAGTCTCTCTTTTCTAATATAGACATACAGCTGCTATTGTCCACAGAGCCAGGCCATTTTCTGAAGAACAGGGTACCTAAGTGTGTCCATGAGCCTGGCCACTCACTGATGGAATTCAGTGGATCGTTCTAAAGAGAGCACAGTTAGCTCAGAGAACACTATGCCTACGTCAGGACATGTTACTATCTTTCACTAACGCAGTCTAAAATCACTTTGTAACTGTTTCTTTAGGTCATATATTCATAATGATGTCAAATGCCCAATGTTGGGGTGAAGAAATTGCAAATACAAGTCATAAATACTGCATTTGCTTAGCAAAGCACAGTTTCATAGTAGTTCTCAAATTTTTATTTTTTGTACCTGTTATATTATTTTTCACTAGTTAAAATTTTATCTCTTTAAGTTAGGAGGAGTCACATTTTTAAGAGGCAACATGACAGTACAACCACATGAGTTAAGAAGGTGCCAATAGCCAGGCAGTGGTGGCGCACGCCTTTAATCCCAGCACTCGGGAGGCAGAGGCAGGCAGATCACTGTGAGTTCGAGGCCAGCCTGGTCGACAAGAGCTAGTTCCAGGAGGGAGAAGATGAGCAAGGAAGTCAGGACCATGAGGGGTGCACCCACCCACTGAGACAATGGGGCTGATCTATTGGGAGCTCACCAAGGCCAGCTGGACTGTGACTGAGAAAGCATGGGATAAAACCGGTCTCTTTGAGCATGGCGGACAATGAGGGCTGATGAGAAGCCAAGGACAATGGCACAGGGTTTTGACCCTACTTCATGTTCTGGCTTTGTGGGAGCCTAGCCAGTTTGATTGTTCACCTTCCTAGACATGGACTGTGGGGGGCGGACTTTGGACTTTTTACAGGGCAGGGAACCCTGACTGCTATATGGACTGGAGAGGGAGGGGGAGAGGAGCTGGGGGGAGGGGGAGAAGGGTGGGTGGAGGGGGAGGGAAATGGGAGGCTGGGAGGAGGAGGATACTTTTTTTTTCCCTTTCTCAATAAAAAAAAAGAAAAACAGAAAAAAATTAGCAGTCATAGTAGTCATACTGTAGCCAAAAGTTCTAGTCTTTGTAGTATCTTCTGATTTCCTCTTCTACCACATTGCTTACTACACATTACCTTAGAGACTCACATCTAAAAATTATTTCTATTAAACTATTCCCAAATTATTTGTATCAGAAACACTCTACTTTCTGATGGTAAAAGACTTTAAATTCACACGATGAAGCAGAATCCCACTTACTGTCCACATGGAATCTATAAATTCCCAAGTATTAAAGTGTGGGAGCCCCGCAGTGGGTCCGAGAACTTAAACCTACTCTTGTTCTTTCAAAGTTATTGACAAGAAGTCTGACTTCAGGAGAGGCTACAAACAAGATATCCTGAGCTACGGTGTGCTTACTTGGTGTTTTGGATATTAAGATGGCCTGTAGAGGTGGATCTGCTCCACCTTGACCAAAGGTCAGAGAATTCAAGTCTAGTTCTGCTCCTTTATTTTCAAGACCAGAGGCTTGACCCCGGGAGTGGCTGCCTACAGGATTCTTGGTCTAAGATGTTGTCACTGCATGTCCTGCCTAAAATATCAGAATGCTTAACTCAGGAAATAGTGGCTTGATGTCTCAAGTATTGATGCAAGTAACTGCTCTGTTTGTCTTTTGTATCATGTTAAAGCAGTCTTCTTCCCTCCTTTTTGGACTGGGGTATATAAGCATATGGAAAATAAAGGCAAAAGTATTCAACATTCAGGAGTCACTGAGTTAAAAAAAAAAAAAAAAAAAAAAGAGCTAGTTCCAGGACAGGAACCAAAAACTACGGAGAAACCCTTTCTTGAAAAATAAAAAAAAAAAAAAAAAAAAAAAAGAAGGTGCCAATATATATCTTATACTTAACTGTCCATGTATATGTAACTCCAGAATGTCACTTACTTTCTGGGCCCCATACTGTCCACCTATAATACCCACGTCAACCTATATAAACTATAGTGAGAACCACACGACACATTGAATATAAATGTACATTAAAGTTTGTAAAACTCTAAACGAGTTGTGAAACTATACTTCTACCCCTGCCACACACACCATTAAATACACTCAGTACATGTGTCTAAATTCTAAATAAATAAATTAGTGAAGTTTGTCTCCTCAGTTCCAAAATTTGTTAAACCTTACCGTTAACGACACATACTGATAATTTCACTTACGTAGCTGGCATTCAATGTGTTGAAGTGTCTATAATTAAAAAGGGGGCTTTAAAAGATTATAATTTTCATAATTTCATTTTTTGTATCTTTGATATTTACCATGAAAAAAATTTAGAAGCTATGGTAAAAAGATTTTTGTAATTTTTGGCCTGGAAGGAATGAGTCCCACAGTGGTCAGACTGTGTTGTTTTTCCTGCTCTGTGAATTTTACAGTCTTGTGTTAAACAGAACACAGATGTCTGCCTATGAAAAGAAAACATTCGGAATTCTCACTCTCTAGGCAGAGAGAATCCAAGCCAACCCAAGTGTGAAGACTAATGTCACAGCTGAAATAGAAGTCAAGAGGTGGCTTCGAATATAATTAAGATATGACACTTTCTCTTAGACCCAAACCCAGATGCTTAGAAGGAGAATTTTCTCAAAGGTGAGAAGGTGAAAATAAGGTGTTTCTGGAACTGGGCTTTGATCCTGAACTAGTGGGTTTCCCACCGAGCTATAATTGTCCAGAACTTTGACCATGAAAGGGAAGATTTCAGAATGACAACCCCTATCAGAATTATATGAACCTCTCTCTTTGAAATTTTTGAAACGATTCCTTTGTAACATTTTTATTTATTATTATTATAGTGTTTGGGGTGGAGGCTCTGTGCGATGGCACTGTGGAGGTCAGAAGCTTTGTGTAACTGATGATTCTCTCCTTGGGTGGATATCGGGCTTCCAGGGTTACAGAGCAAACACCTTTACCTGCTGAGCCATCACAGTGGCTCACATGGGAGCTATTATAAAATGGAGGAAAAGAGGGTGTCTAACAACCCTTTCAGACCTTCCTCCTTTACACAGTCTTCTGGATTGCAGATCCACTTTTTTTCTGACTCCTGCCAATATTACCATTCAGGGCTGGAGAATGTACCAGCATGGACCATTTATGTTTAATGTTACATATCAAGATGTATGTCTTGGTTCTACTGTGGACCCCTCTTTCCCAGAAGACCATAAGTTTGCCAGGTGCAACACAAAAGAGAGCAAAAAAAAATTAATGAGAGAATCTCTTTTTGTTTGTCTTTATATACATTACTAAAATACACATTTATGTTATAAAACCCATATTACTTATTTCTTGGCAAAGTCCACGTGCTTCCTACTCTGTCTTGCTTACCAATTACTGTTCTCCCACTATGACCACAATGACATTGGTGGGCAAAGGAGAAAACAGCTCTCTAGAAAATGTCAATCATTTTTTTCATCATTTTCAAAACCTGAATTTGGAAAAGCACTGACTGGGCAGTGAAGTTCAGAAATCAAAGCACATAGGAGAGTCTTCATTAATTATTTTGGGATGTATGTGTGTGTGTGTGTATTCTAGAGTATTATAGAATCCTCTCATATTATATTCAATGTTGCTCATTGTCCAAAATTTATTTGTACAAATTTTGTGTGTCCAAAATTTATATATTCTTTGAGCATTTTCTTGTAAATACTGAGTTATAGACTACATAAAAAGTGATTTATTAAACCACACCATGTCTCAGGGTTACCAGGTGACGTGAGCTTTTTGAGCAAGTGCTTGCTAAAGCAAAGATGAATACAAAGATTTGGAGAGCCCAAGAAGAACTTGAGCTTCCCGGGTTCCAGAAGTAACAACTGGAGTCTCCCAGAAACACAAGGCCAAGTGTTATTTTTAGTGTATATAAAAAGCTTTCCAAACTACATCACACGTGAGTGATAAGGATGAGACTGACTTCTGATGTTTCGATTCTACCTAAAGTGACACAGAGAGAACCCTTCTGATTGTTCAGACACGGTGTTGTGTGTCAGGTTTCTCTGCTGTAGGTGGTGACTGTCTATTCTTTTCTGTTTGGTGATATTGATTGCTGCAGCAAAACATTAGCATCAGTGTTAAAACTTGCAATTGTTGACCTAGCTTAACTTATGTACTGAGTTGAAATACATCTTTCATCTTAGCAATGAAATGCCTACCCTTCTGTTTCAAGAATTTCTATACATGAAACTGTTATGATTCCTACTGAGTCAGAAACCTTGGATCTCCTCTTGACCACCAGAAGACTCTGGAATAATTACCATGATATTTTCAGACTCCGTTTAATCTTCTCACCTCTGAAAGACTTCCTCAAACTCTCCAAAATGTAGTGTCTCTTAGACATAGCTCCAAAATGTAGTGTCTCTTAGATATAGGTTTTGACTCCTCCGGGACTCCTACCGTTTGTCCCTGGGTGTTGTATTGTTCTGCATATCATAGCAGCTGCACTGTGTATACTTGATCAAATATAAACCCTCGAAATAACAAGAGCATGTGGGCTTTGTGTGCAAGTTCATTGGAATTTGAGAATGGATTAACTGCTCCCTAGCTATGTGAACTTTAATGGATCTTGAAAATATACAATATTCCCCTGAATTTACAGAAAACTGTAAAGGCCAATGATAAGATGACCACCATGACAACTGACACATAGACATTTAACAATTATTGATTCCCTCTCTGACTCGAGTTTATTTTTTTTTAACTTTTTTGGCATTATTAACTATTTAAAATATCGTGTTTCACTATGGTATTTTATAGATATTCAAATTAACATACTATAAAAGATAAGCTATAAAAAATGTTTCCCATACCGTCTTAAGGAAATTTTAATTATTTTACTATTTAAATAAAATACTCAAGATAATTTAAACTTAGACTATAAAATAAAGTTTCCGCCATATCAAACTGAAATTCAGTGCTCACCATAGAGATAGATGCTGATCTGTCATAAAACTGTGACAACCTCATTTCTATTTAAGTTCCTTCTAAATTATAAAATTGATGACTAATACCAGTGAAAATATATATAGTCCATATTGATGATCTTCAGTAGATATTAAGTCTGTCAATACTTTTTGAATCTATTAATATCTTCATATACCTTTTTGTTTTCCTATTCTGATTTTCGTTGAGACAGATTCTAGCTATGAAGCCTAGTCTGACCTCAAATTCACAATCTTTACCCTTCAGCCTTCTAAGTTCCAGGATCGTAGGATGAGAAGCCACACCTTTTAAAGTTCTCATATAATGTTTACTTTAGAACTTGCTTATGTGATAATTAATATGTGTATACAGTACAGATGTTTCAATATAGTTCATACATTTTATGTATATTCTTGCATATCCCACTGTTAATATTTTATGTATCTTATTTACTATTCATAAATATATACATATATACTACACATTTTAACAGCTAGCTTAAATTTGTATGTACTATAATATATTTGAATCTTTTATTTGTATCTATTTTCAAATACTTTTGTCACTACATACAATTCTAAGACAACTATGTGTAAGGAATTCATCACATGGCTTTGTACATTTGTGTAAGGACTTATCAATTAATAAATATTCCTACAAGAGAAGTTCCTGTGACAAGGTACCTGATTAATTAACTGTGGCCATTGCCAAGTGACATTTAAAATTTGTTTTTAATTAACAGTACTATACTATTTCCAATTATTAGAATTATTTTTTACTGTCTCTCTTACACAAACCAATAAATATTTAAATCTTTGCCAGTATTGCCTACATAGTGATTGCATATTTTAATTTGTATTTATTTCTTTATAGATCTAGAAATACCAAGGAATAATATTATATTATCCAATGGTGCTGTTATTCCTAGCCCAGAAGGTTGGGTGTGAGTGTTGTGTGTTGAAGAATAGTAAGTGACAGGATTTGTGAGACATCTATCATGTGCTAGACACTGCTGTAAGCAGGTCCCTCAGACGGCACATGTCACCACCACAGTTCTGACACGGGTAGTGAGAGAGAACCCTCATTGTATATGTAACTACAAGGATAGACAGATGAGATAAGCTTTGAATCCAATAGCCCAGCTTTAAAAGGAGGTGAAGCCAACTCGCAGTCATGATAAAATGGCAATGACTGTGAACAAAATAGTAATCAAATCCTAGTTTTGAGTCCTCCGAAGAGCCAACGAAGGAGTCAGGCAGCTATTATTGTGTTAGTGAGGATTTCTATTGCTGTGATAAAACACCATGACCAAGAAACTTGGAGAGGAAAGGGTTATTTCATCTTACAGCTTCTAGATCACAGCCCATCAGTCAGGACAGGATCAGAGCAGGGCCAGAGACAGGAGCTGATGCAGAGGCCTTGGAGGAACTCAGCTTAGTGGCTTGCTCCTCATGGCTTGCTTAGCCCGCTTTCTTATAGAAACCAGGTCTACCTACCTAGGTGGATGCCCACAGCCGGCCGGGCCCTCCCATATAAAACATGAATCAAGAAATAGACCCGCCTACAGGTCAATCTTATGGGTGCATGGCCTTAACTAAGAATCCATTTTTTTTTTATCAGATGACTCTAGCTTGTGTCAAGTTAACAAACAACAAAAAGCAAGCAGGACTATTGTCTTTAACCATTCACCATTTCTTAAGGTAAACCTATTCTCTTGGTTTGCTAAATATGAATGACACCAGCAGTGACTGATTTCTATTGTTGTCTTTTGAACCATTAATAACAAGTACTCAGGTACCTAATGAGTGTTACAATGATGAATGGTTTCATTTAGAGGCAAGCATCCTTCCCAGCCCAGCTCATTAGGCCTGAAGGGGTCTAATTAGAGCATAGGGGATGGCGGGGGGGGGGGGGGAGACTGTGGTCCGAGCTCGGAACTGCTGCTTTCATTTTCATCTGTGAGACTTCGCTTCCAATTTCTCCTCTTTTTCACTTCCCATCAGAGCTGTAAACTACTCTTTGTCTGCTCCGCACCCTTCTCGGAGGATCTCACACTTGCTTTCCTGTCTATTAATGTGTGATTTCTCCTCCTGTTTCCTCATGGAGCGCTGTGGGTGAAGTAATTGAAGGCACCCCTTTCTTTTCACCCTGGTAAATAAGGAGATCTTTTTCATGCTGACAGTGGGGCTCAGAGGCCAGCTCTGTTCCAGAGGCTCGGCTTTCTAAACCTCAAATCACTTGACCATATGCTCAGCTCACATGTTGTGCTGGCTGGTTAACATAGCCCGTGCCAAGCTCTTTGCTTGGGGTGAATGCTGGAGCCGTAGCCTGCTTGCCAATGATTATGAATGTGTAAATTCACAGGTCACTGTGACAGCCTCAGGGTGAGGCGAAGAGCTATGACAGACACCTCTGTAGCGTGATTGCAAATGAGAGATATTTAGAATTTAAAAATGAAAGGCTGTACTCAAGTCTGACACCTGGAGTTTTATTTAGTTCATATATTCAAAGTAAAATATTATTCTACAAATTGCATTTGTGTATGTTTAAAACATCCAAAGTGTTTGAAGCACCAATTTACACAACTATGTGTAATGCCACTGGAGACACACACACACACACACACACACACACACACACACACATATAAAGACTGAGAGACCAGTAACATTAAATTAAATTAAAATTAAAGAATAAAGAAAGGAGCTGTTCTTAAAATACACAATGGGTGGCTCTTATATAATTTCTACAGATAGGCTGTACATTTAAATCAAATTTCCAACAAAGCAAAGCAAAGACTCAAAGAAAATCTTAAAACTTATGACACCTACAAGGTATAAGCTGTAAAGTTTTATGGCAGTACATACATCCCCAGTAATAAGATCAGAAATACTTTTCCGTAGACAATAGACATAAGATTGTATAATGGGTTATTTCTTACCAGCTTTTCTTTTTTCCTTTTTATTTCTTTCTTCACCGCCTCCCATTTCCCTGCCCCTCCCCCATTAAGTCCCCCTCCCTCGTCAGCCCGAAGAGCAATCAGGGTTCCCTG
>NC_022023.1:33114017-33117918 GCF_000317375.1 Microtus ochrogaster | reverse complement strand
TTATCTGCTATGTTCAGCGAGTCCGGTTTTATCCCATGCTTTTTCAGACCTTGGCCAGCTGGCCTTGGTGAGTTCCCGATAGGGTGACTTAACAAACTGGATCCTCCACATGTCCAGACATACATGAAAGATAAAAAGCTCCTTGGGAAGCCCACACTGCATATATGTGAAATATTAGGAAAAGAAATTAAAACATTACCCAGAAAAAAAAAGATTGTATAATGGGATTTTCTGTGACATTATAGTTGTTAATATCCTCTATGATAAATATTATAGCTGATTTTTTAATATGCTCAAATACAGCTTGACCTCTTTATATCCATTATAATATATTAAAAATAAATTTGGTAGGGAACATAACCTAGTTACTTATCTTTGGCAGTTGGTCATGCAAGAACAAAGTATCAGCTATACAGAGGGAAAAGATAGCTATAACATGGCTAGCATATTCTAGAAATGCTTCTTACATAGGCTTTTGACTGTGAGCAGTAAGCAGATGGACCTGGGTTAGCTATCCAGCATGAAGTTGGAGAACAGACGTGTTTTAGTGATCGACAAAAATAGAGAGTAAATATTTTTAAAGGCCACATTTCAAAATGTGTTGCTTATTAAATAGTGTTCCTCCTTTGATTCTAGATAGAAGCTACAGCAGGTTGTAGGGACTGGGACCAGCTTGTGCACTGCCAGGCAGTGTAGGAACACACTGTGGAAGAGGCAAGAGAAATTTGGCAGCAGCCTCCTGAGAGGCTACTGAAGTTATCAGAGCCCTAAAAACATAAATTATTATGTTCCTTCTCACACCACTGTGTTACACCTGGGTCAGCTGGGGCTATGTCTGGCATAGAACCAGAACAACAGTGTCTACTGCCTATCACAAACATGGCGTGTTCTAAGGTGACCAAAATGTCTAAAGAGTACCTCTAATTGCAAATTCTTTTAAAAAAAAATTTGTTAGATTTTTTTTTAAAAAAAAAAACTACCAATCCAAATTCCCACTCGCTCCCCTCCTCCCATTCCCTCCACACACCCTCCCACCCAAACCCCCTCTAATCTTAAGAGAGGGTAAGGCACTTTCTTTGTGGAAGATCCAAGGTCCTCCTCACTACATCTAGGCTGAGCAAGGTATACATCCAAAGAGAATAGGATCCCAAAAAGTCAGTACATGCAGTAGAGATAAATCCTGGTGCCATGGCCAGTAACCCCTCAGTCTGCCCCAGCCATACAACTGTTAACCACATTCAGAGGGACTAGTTTGGTCCTATGCTTGTTCCTTCCTAGTCCAGTTGGTGAGCTCCCACTAGATCAGGTAAACTGTTTCAGTGGATGAACCCTTCATGGTCTTGACCTCTTTGCTCATATTCTCATTCCTTCTACTCTTAAGGTCCAGCTGAAGAGCATTTCCAAATTCTTTTTCCAAACCAAAACTGTTTCTGTCTTCCATCACTCCTCATGTGTCCCTCCAGCCACGTGATGCATTGTAGAGCTTCTCAAGAGTGTATATACTTCCAGGAAGTCCATGGTCTAAATAGGCTGCTATCAATAAGGAAGTGCAAGTCCTTGGCACACCTTCTTTCCCACAGATCAAGTCCATGGGCTCATCTCCTGCCGTGTTCCAGATATCAAGCAAGACCCAAATACTTCTGTTTTTAATTCATCAAGCTCCAGTCCTGTCATATTTAACGGCATGGCTCCTCTACTGTCTCATTATGGTGGATTCTGACAGAGACTCAACACTGAAAACCAAGATGACTCCATGTCCCATCTGCATATCCCATTGCTACCCCAGCACAATGAGTAGATCTCTACTGGACACTGGTCAGTTGTTCTGTTGATTATGGTTTCCCTGCGGGGCTCCTGTGTTGGAAGGGAGCTTTAAAAGGATGAATTACTTATCATTCATTTATACTTCCCTTAAATTCCTAAAATATACATGTTTAGGAAGCTTTTCAGAATCTCACAAACTACAGAGAGCTAATGTGTCCCTGTTCCACACGGAACCAGAGGTTCTGAGCAGCAACGATGCAGCCAAATGGTTTCAGAGATTCTCACTATAAATTTTTCATTGTGTTTTAGATCATGTTCCTGTGTGGGAAGTTGATTTGAGCAAACATTTGGTGTTGTTAGAGACAAGTTTACAAGTAATCTGACTTAATTAGGGTGCTTCCCATGATTAACTGCTTGCATGATTAACTGCTCAACACTAGACTTGCTGACTTGAAGTACCACACAAGTATCTAACATCACAAGACTTTTATGATTGTCCCAATTTTCAAAATCAACAGTCAGCGGCCCAGGCAGACCATTCTGGAAGGAGATCATAGGTTGGTAGTGTTGTATTTTTCCAGACTACAACTAGCATCTTTACTGGAAATGATGTGCTGGAAGATGTAACGGAATGTGTCTATTCCCGGACAAGTGTTTGTGTAACCCCAAGGGATTCCCCATGATAGGAGTGTATCCAGGTGCCTGGGAGAGTAGTGGTGGAATGTTTTAGCAGGACAAGTTGATAGGCATTTAGAACTGTTTATTCTGAATGCATAGGGTCAGACGGGGATCCAGGTAATCAACAGTAGAGAAAATTCACAATTGTCCCTGCAGGTGATGTGAATTGATATCTGCCTGTGAGAATAAAGGCTTCCCTGTCTTACCATAATAATTAGTTTATATATAATATATGAAAATTGCATTACCATAGCCCTGAGCTAGTATAGTTTGTTAAAATAAACATTAACCTCATAGTTGAATGTGTGTGTATACGTATGAGATTAACATTTATTTACCTGCTAGTGTGGAGGTATTACATGGAGGTCATGGGCAGTTCCCAAATGCCTGGGATTAAGCCAGTCAAGCTCTGAGATATGCCAGGATGGCAACATGATGTGGTCTTTTTTATCTGCTGGTTGTACCTCTAAGTGAAGATATAAAGAGAACAGGAAAATAAATTCTACCAAACCTATTGCTTGAATTTGTTCTCAATAGTTCGAACAAAGGATCTAGGCCTGAATAAAGAATTCATTTATTTTTTTCTTTTGCTTAATGAATAGTCAAAGCCAACCTGCTTCTACAGCTCTCCAACCTTCTTCTTTTGGAAAAGATGATAGCAAAGTACAGAAACTCACTGTTTTATTGTTTAGACTCAAGTGTTTCAAGGATTCAAGGCTGCTCTGTCTCTCTCCCTCTCTCTTCCCTGTCTCTCCCTCTCTCTCACTGTCCCTCTCTGTCTCTCTATCCACACACACTACACATGCACACACTCACAGTCATGCACCTGTGTACATGTGCGCACATACACACACATTTATATGAACTTTTAGAATATAATGTCTGCAGGCATGAAAAGAATGTATTTATCCCTCATTATGATATCGTTGAGTGCACATAGATACATAATGTTACCTTTATGGCATTTTTTAACTATCATGCAGCCTAAATGTTGCTCATCTCTAAAATAAAAGCACTAGCACCTAACAGAGAATGATCTCTGCGTTGACATAGATGGCCATGACCTGTGCAGCTTTGTATTTAACCTGACTGGGGCAAGGGCATACTGAAGAAAAGACAGACACACAGACACGTGTACAGAAAAGCTAGGATCAGTTTGGCTGTGTGCTGGGACGCAGGTGTACTAGCATCCTGGAAACTCAACTCATTTTTGTATACTCAAATGAGGAGAGAGGTTTATTGTATATAGATGAACACAGAAGCAGGTTTATTATAAACAACGGACCTTAGAGGAGGGTCAGGCAATTCTCTGTAAAGAAACAGTTTCAGGTTGCTATCATCCTAAGGGAGACACTGTGGTTGATGGCTTCTGCTTACACTGGCTTTAGCTAAAGCAGAACATTCATAACATCCATAGCTGAACCAAAGAAAGGCTTTGCCATTCCTTTTTTTTTTTTTT
>NC_022023.1:33108058-33113051 GCF_000317375.1 Microtus ochrogaster | reverse complement strand
GGATGGAAATAGAAAATACTATCCTGAGTGAGGTAACCCAGACCCAAAAAGATGAACATGGGATGTACTCACTCATAGTTGGTTTCTAGCCACAAATAAAGGTCAGTGAGTCTTTGCCATTCCTTTGAGCCTCACCTAGGAAGACTTTGCCATTCTCTTGGGTCTGGGGCATTGGGGACCTTGACATGACTGTGCTCATGACAACAACACACATCCGCTCAGTATCAATATCCATCCACTCCCCACATGAGACAACAGAAAAAAAAATGTATGTTTCTAGTTTCTGAGACGCATCCTTGCAGAGTCCTGGCGCTGGTGCCTAAGGGGCCTCCTCCATGCAGTGTCAGTCCTGCTTGGTAAGAAAGAGCTGTTCTTTCCCCTGACCCCCTAAATCCTCAACTTGGCTGTTCCGTGCTTTACTACCTACTCTAGTTCTTTGGCTGTTCTATCAATTTTTTACATTCTCCATAATTTTGTTCTTGCTTTATTCTTTTCTGAAAATAAAGCTGTCATATCACTGTTTACTTTCTGTATAATATTTTATTAATTCTTTAAGTGTTTAATTTCTTTAAGATGCATTATGTATTTTGATAATATTCACATGTGATTCCTCCCCCTAACTTCTCTCTGGCCTACCCCTACCTTCTACTAGTAGCCCCCCCCCCCACAAACTTCATGCTTTGTTCTTTACCTCCAAATGTTCTTATCTTGCTGCTTGCAGATCTCAGATACGCTTCTGAATGTTATCCTTTTGAATCTGACAGGCACAAACTAGCAGTGTCTTTCTCAGAACAGAAGAAACAAAGTCCATGTCCTGAGGAGTTGGAGTCAAGCATCAAGATGGGAGAGGCTGTATTGGACATCTAATGAAGAGATAGACAGGACCCCTGCTCATCACTGGAAGGGAAGTACTTGTCTCCAATGGCCTCAGTGCAATTCCCTGGATGTGCACAGGGAAAGGAGAGAACTGACTCCTGAAAGTCATCATCCTCCAACCTTACAGGTGCTTCATGGCACATGTATACACCCATGCACATGCATGCACACACAATACATACACTCACAAACATGCATGTTTACAAACAAACATAAATAAAATTAAATTAAAAACAAGGTCTAAACATTCCAAAGGAAAGGCCACTTTGTGCCTTTGTGGAAGTCATCTCCTATCTGTCACTTCATGTTTTCCCACTTCCTTTGCTTCTCAGGCACTCCAGGCTCTCTAGCCTCTCCCTCTCTGAGAAGCCCTCACTGGCATTCCTGATGCCAGGCCTCCGGGTGACCTCAAACATGAACAAAAATTGTTAAGCTCGTGATGCCTTGAAAATCAAGAGGCTTTCTTCATTGTGTGTTTTCATTGTTAGGTTTAGTTGATTATTCAACTTCACAAACATATTTTACTCATTTCACTTGGGGACAAATTAGTGAGGTATAAAAAACACCAGGTTCTTTCATCATAAAGCCACTATGCTACTGTTCTAATCAGAGAGCCCCATAATCAAGGACAGAAGAGAGAAAGACTTTATGAGAAATATGTCCATTGATCCTTGTGTTAATCTCAGCTGCCAGCTTTATGTTTTTGAAAGATCAATAAAGACAGAAAGAACTCAAAGGATGTGTTTGGTCTTAATGTTTTAATAGAAACAACAGATTTTAGGGTTCTACTTTAGCTTTCTTACAAAATAGTACTTTTGTCTTGGCCCAGATTTTAAAATGTTTAAAACACTAGCCTAAGAAACATGAGCAGACACAAGACACGTGTACATATATACATATGCACATACATGCACATATAGACATGTGCATACACGAACATACTGGTATGTACACATATGCACATACTGATATGCACACAAATGAACATGCGATCACAAATGTGATTGCGCACATGCATACACTAGGACGCATGCACACATGTAGACACACACAGCTACACACAGAAACCTATTTACACACATATACACATGCATACACACTGATGCAAGCACTCACACACAGGCTCAGCTCCAGCTTTTCTCTGGCAGCATTTTGGACACAGCTGCCGGACCCAGTTGTGAATATTGACAATGGGCGGGCTACGCAGCAGACAGTCAGCACATTCGCTCAAATGTCAGGCAGCCGCATCATTAACACAGTGCTCTGCCCAATAACTCCCAGCTCCCCATGGATGCGACTGTGCAAGAATAATTACTTGGACATCACATGTACTTCATCACTTCCAAATTAGATTTTACTAATCCACCGCTTTATTTTTCAGAGTAATCTCATTAGTGCAGTGGTGTCTCTGCTTCCCCCTCGTCTCAGAAGATTTATTGCCTTAAAGCAATAACAAGATTTAATGCTTATCGAAGCACATATCATTTTAAGATTCACACAGAGCTGATGGGGTGTGCACATTTATCCCTCCTTTTTCTCATCCTTCACACTTCAAGAAAGATTTCAAAGAATAAATTTCCTTGTTTGTATCCTTGCCTTTTTTTTTTATTGGAACACAAATAAAATCATGTTAAAGACTGCCACTGACTACCTCAAACAAAAGGATGGTTGGCAGATTATTAGATAAAATTCTTGCACCCGTGAGAATGCAGTCAGGAAAGCGCTCTGATTTATGTAGTTCCTGGGTATGAGCAGCACATGCATATGTGTCCACAGGTATGTAGGTGGCGCTCTTCCTCTTGAATGCTCCAGTGGAGGACAGAGGGTGGATTCAAATGTCTTCTTCCATCACTCCATACAGCTTGTTTTTTTCATGCAAGGTCTCTCACAGAAGCTGAAGGTCGTTATTTTGGTTATACTTGCTAGTCAGTGAGCTATGGGAAATCTACCTTTCTCTGCCCTACCTCAGACACCAGGGCAAGAGATGCACACTCCACACACAGTTTTTACCGGGATACACACTTGAACTCAGGTCCTCATGCGTGTGCAAAGGGACCTGATCTCATGGGATCAATCCCTATTCCCACACACAGAAAAGTGAAAACTATCCTCGAATATCAGTTGACATTTTTTCCATTTTTCATAAAACAAAATGAATATTCTTGGTGGTTTTCCTTCACTGATACATATCCAGAGAACACAATGTGAGAAAATGCAGACAGAGTGGTCTCTGTCCCAAAGACAACGGAGTCTCCAGAACTGCAAACTCAAGACTATTCCACACACACACACACACACACACACACACACACACAAACTTTAGTTATTGTCAGGGCAAAAGAGCTCAAATATTTTCTTCTGCTCTGATACAATGAAATATGCTGGTATGGTATGCGTTGTGCGGCATGATATGGAATGGAATGGTATAATATTGGATGGATTGATGTGATATATGAACTACAATATTTGAGGTCTTTCCTGTCAGACACTTAATCTGTAGTTCAAATATGTTCAGTCTGTATGATTCTAGAAACGTGTTAACTGATAACCCTCCTTTGTTCACAATACTCGGGTACTAGCTAGAGTTTTGTGTTCCCAGAAGGTACATAAGGGATACAATGCTCTGAAAAACTCAGCTTTTAATCCTGGGTCTTTCAGAATCGATAATCTGACTTTGGAAAGTTCTCAGTATTTTCTAGCTTCCATCCCATGTCTGTACAGTAAAGAATTGAGATGTGTTCCTATCCTTGTTTATAGTTATGGATGCTCATGGGATTCCCTGTATTTTATAGAATATATTTGAAGACTATTAGGTCTAAAATAGGATGAAAATAGCATACACGACGAGTGAGTACAGCTGGTATGCAGCATGGCTGCTGCAAGACTTGCTGGCCTAGCTGAAGTCTGTGCGTGAAATGGCAAAGCCAAGACCCACACAAAGTGTCTAAAGTAGGATCTTCTCATTTCAGCATTTTGGACACCTAGACATATAACAACCATTTCAGACAGAGAACACTCTATGTATCCTGACTGTAGGTGCTTTTTATTATTATTTATTGACCACCTATATTAGGAATAATCATATTTGAGTAAATAGTACCAAAAATAATAGGAGAAATGACAGAAACCAAAGGGAAGCTTTGGGTGTGGTGCCTACACGACGGACTCCCACTTGCTCCCTCTCCATTTCTCAGGGGAACACTGTGACCTGGCAATTGTCCCACACTGTCAACATAGTCCACAACTCAGCACGGATTGGAATCTGGTGAGGAAGAAGGTCCGCTCGAGCCCGTGGGACGGTGGCAGAGCTTCCTGGCATTCCATTGCTCAGATGAAAGAAAGGACTAGATTTTCAATCTGTCTGGTTTCCATGGCAACACAGTGCAGCACTGTTCCAAATTTCTCTCTTCCATGAAATATGTTACATTGAAAACTGTTGTTTTGCCCAAACTTTGTGGGAGGTGGTAGCAACTGTTGTCACCCTTACGCATCGGTGGCAAGCCTACGTCTAAGGAGGAGGTGGAGGTCAGAAACCAGCTATGTGGGCAGTGTGTCAAATGCTTTCTCTCCAGACAGGTGTGGCACCTGACAGAGGTGTCAGACTGTGGGAAAACCAAACAGAAGTAAGGACCAAGGCACCTTAGAACCCATCCAAGGAACTCCAAATGTATTTGAGTGTACAGAGTTGTGTGGAGTGGAAGCAACATTGAAGGGCTGCAATGCTCTCAATGCACTGTGACATTCCTTATTTTAAAAGCAATCTTAAATTTATAATAATATTAGAACTTTGGGATGGTTTCAAAGACAGTGCTACACAGACTTCTTGTCATAATAAAGAATGCCACAAATTTGCTGCTATTTGCTGCAGATGTGAGAGATCTGCAGTGGAGTACATTGCACACAGTGAAGGTGCTGGTGAGGCTGCAGAGTCCACAGTGGAGGTGCTGTTGGGGCTGCAGAGCCCACTGCACACAGTGGAGGTGCTGTTGGGGCTGCAGAGCCCACTGCACACAGTGAAGGTACTGGTGAGGATGCAGGGCCCACTACACCTAGTGGAGGTACTGGTGAGGCTGCAGAGCCCACTGCACACAGTGGAGGTGCTGGTGAGGCTGCAGAG
>NC_022023.1:33087651-33107550 GCF_000317375.1 Microtus ochrogaster | reverse complement strand
GGTGCTGGTGAGGCTGCAGAGTTCACTGCACATGGAAGAGGTACTAGTGTGGATGCAGAGCCCACTGGACACAGTGGAGGTGCTGGTGAGGCTGCAGAATTCACTGCACACAGTGGAGGTGTTGGTAAGGATGCAGAATTCACTGCACACAGTGGAGGTGCTAGAAGGTTGTTATGTCTTCTGGATGCTCTAGAGAACAGCCAATTCCTTTTCAGTTTTCAGCAGCTTTCTGCATCCTTTTTATATAGCTTCCTTTGATTGTCAAAATCAGATATTTTTTCTCCTACTATACCATCCAGACCCGGATTCCTCCTACAACCTCCTATTTCTCATACAAGGATGCTATGATTAATGTGTTCAGTTTTCAGGCAACCTCAGGGACCATTATTTTTCCTATCACATCCTCTACCTAATTTCCTTATCATTTTTGTTCTGTTTTTTTTGTGTGTGAAATAAAACTATCTCGATCAAATCAATCAATTTAGTGGAGAAAGGGACTTATTTCAGCTTATAATTTTAGGTATGGGCTTTTTTATCAGGGATCTTGAGACATGCAGTCATGTCACATCCACCATCAAGAATAGAGAGGAATGAATACATGTTGTTTGTTTGCTTGCTTCTCAGCTGCATTTTTCTACTCTTAGACACTTCAGTACTCCATTCGCAGGGAATGGTGCCACCCACAGTGGACTGGGATTTACTAACTTAAGACAATCTCCCATAGATACACCCACACGCCAACCCATCGTAGGCAATTCTTCATTCTGACCCTTTTCCTACGAGATCCTAAGTGTGTCAAGTTAAAAATTAAAACCAATCAGCAGTTACCATCCTGGACTACAGAATATTCATTACTGAACATCACCAAACATTCACCTCCCAAAACTGACACACTGACATAGGCCCGGGCCCATTATTATGAACTGAACTCCAAACTGAATTCTGTGTTCACAATCCCCTCTTTCTGCTCCAAGCTTCTATTCAGGAAGCTTCCGCTGTGCCTTTGGCTCTGTGTCTCACATTCTGCCCTGGATCGTGAGGACATCTCAGCCTGTATTTGCCTTTTATCACTCCCAGTCTGAGGCACTTGGGAAGGCATGCTTTGGAGACATGGAGTCAGGCATGGTCCCTTGCATCGTTTTCTCCACCCTACAGACTTCACATTTCTTCTTTCCATTCCAAAACAGGAACAGAGGGAGTTGGTGTCTGTTGAACTTGCCAGGCCATTGTATTTCATCTTAGCAAAGGTAACAGAGAAAACTGCTATCCTTAACAGATCTTCAGAGCAGGGACTGGTAGTTGACACAAGCGAAGAAGTAGAGTCCTTAGCTTCAATGCCCAGCATTCATGACCTACTTGTGCTCATCACGGAAGTACATAGATACACTGATGAAGATGAATGTGTTGTAAAATCCCGTCCCCTAGGCATGGTGTGGCTGGCTGGTGCCTTCTTGAACTCAGAACAGCTGTGACTACACAAGCTACATGACTGGTTTTTATTAATAATATAAAAGAGGAAAAACTCATAAGATACAAGAGGAAGGGCAAAAGAGCTCATAGTAGGCTTTTGAGATAGTACATGCGGCTCCACATGAGTTAAGTAGTTACCATCGCTGAAGGAAGGGAGTTTTCATCATAAGTGGCTCATGTTCCTATCCATGTCCCTATAAATATCTCAATTAGATACACTAGCTCAGCAAGCTGCATGTGGATAAACATCTCCTAAGAGACATTGTCAACTGGCCCTGGAGATGAATTTATAGTTTATATTTCCTCCAGACTATATGATAGTGTTGAGCTCTACAAATCTTTGTAAAAACTATTTATTGTTAGGTGCCCCCATTTTAATTTTTAATTTTTAAAACAGGTTCTCATGAACCCTCAAACTCCTTATATAACTAAAATTTACCGTGGAAAATTACATGCACCACCACACCTAGTTTTATTAGGTGTTGGGATTGTACCTAGGTTTTTAAGCATGCTAGTTGGACATCTAACCATCTGAACCATGTGGCCAACCATTGCTAGATTCTCACATATGCCTATTGGAAAGTAGAAGACAATATTTATTTTAAAAGTACAGTTACTTCAATCTTGATGACTAGGAGCCCAGTTTAAACTTACATGTGCATTTGATTTATGTAAGTTCTTAATCAGACTCACTGAATTTAATTCACATACCTATGTGGTTGTGAAAAAAAAGAATGGTTTATATATTATTGCTTATAGTAAGTCCAAATTTGATAGTAATAAGATGATGTTGTAGGATATAAATGTTTCTGAAATGGGGACTCTGCATCCTAGTAGTTAGCACGCCATCAACAGTTAGCCACGGGAATGGGCTACAACTCTGCAGCCCAAATCTGTATGGAGGGGTGCTACTCAGGCATCAAAGTCCTGACATTTCTGGAGCACAGAAAAGAAGTCATAATCTCTCTGCTAAAGGATTGCAACACCCACTCTTCAGAACTGTGACGAAGACTCAGTTAAATAAACAACATTGAAAACCTAACAGATACAATGAAATATCACTAATGGAAACAAGGTCATGAGTAAATATTTATGAGTAAATGGTATCATTGTTATCATTTGAAAGTTATCATCACGAATGGAAACAAGGTCATAAGTAAATATTTATGAGTAAATGGTATCATTGTTATCATTTAAGTACAAAACTCAACATTTCAAGATAAAAGATTAGTAATCGTACCTTTGTTTTGTGGACTATGATTTTACTCAGGACCTGGAAGCAAGCTTTTAGAGCTGTATTTAAAGTAGCCTTTTTCAAGCCATTATATCCAGTGTGCCTTTGAAGGACATGAAAGTCATGCTAATGAGAAAACCTTTATCCTTTTAGAGTGTTCCTCAGAGTAAACAAAATTATTGAGTCATTAATGCATAGTTCATTCTTGGTAACTTTCCATCAGCATACAAAGACACGGGACTCATCACAACTTCTGTGATTTCTCTCCACCTTACAATTTTAGTAACTGTTCATTCTATCCCAGATGTCAAGCACAGTGAAGATGGAATCTGTTAAATTGTCTGTGTAATTTATCCATTTCTTCATGCATAAATCTCTGTACACATAACCTACTGTCTTTTAGGTCTAGATTAGAATGTGTATATACACTGCTTTAAGAATACTCCTAGTAAGTCCATGCATTGTGATTATTTTAATTTTCATATGACAAGAAACAAAAATTTAGGAGTCTTAAGTAATGTATTTAAGACCACATTTGGAAGCTGGTAGGTAATGCTTTCACTGAGAATACGTGCTCTCTAATTCCCATCACGATGCTATGTCACCCAAAGAAAAAGAATTTGCAGGAAAAGAATAAATTCGGGCCAACGTTATGTGTAAGGTGAGAAGGAGATCTTAAAGTGAGAAAATTCTGACCTTGGGTAGCTCCTGACAGCACTGAACTCAAAACACCCAGGATGAAGGCTTAATGCATTTCTCAAGATACGGCCATGGTGAACATTGTATTATACTGTGTGTAATATACTAGAAAGTTGAGTAAAATAATTCATTAATAAATAGCTGTTCTTCTTACACATTGGGATTTAAAAATATTTCATTGGTTAGTATGGACAAGAATCCATTGGGATTTTATTATGGAATTAGCTGTGTAAAATCACTGTTATTTCAGATTTACCTTAAGACCCTAAAGTGTCATGATCCCGAAAGGCTGATTTTAAAAAGCCCAGGAATGTGTTTCTTCCACCCTACTCCTTGTAAGTTTGTATGTTAATGACTTGCTGTTGCCACAAAGATGGAGGCACTAGGACTGAAGATAGAAAGATAAACATTTCTCTCTTTGATGGGAATGTGACTATTGAGACGCATGCCAAGAATAGACCACATTACTCACTGGCTGTGTTTAGAAATACACCTCAATATTCTAAAACCAAAATCAGATTTGGGAAAAATCTGTTCACAGTTAATTTGATTTTCTTTAAGAATGTGATGCATAGGTCAAATCTTCCAGCTACTACAGAAGGATAGTTTACAATTAACTTCCCTCACAGAGATCACAGGAAGTTGTTTTGTTGTGAGTTTTCTACCCAGTGTCTGGGTGAACGATAGTAACACCCACTTCAAACACTTCCAGATCATATCTAATAGTGTAGGCTGTAGGGTATGGAGTGTTGCTTGTCCACAGGTGCTAAATATATTGCTAAGGAAAATGTGGATCCAAGCCACTGACGTATTTTTTCAACCTACTGGAACACTGGTGACCATATGAACAGTCAAGTGTGCTACACAGAATCTTGGCCATCTTCATGGCATTCACTGTGTCTTTGGTTTATGTGACTGGAAATATATGGGATAGCTCCTAACTGAAAACCTATACTATCTGAACTCCAGATTTTGTCTGTTTGCTTTCATGAATTAAATGTATTTAATAAGTTCTTGCACACATTATTCTACCAGTTTCACTCCTCACCCTTTCTTGACCCCTTCTTCCCATGCCAACTCCCCACTTTCCTCCCCTATATGGCTGCTTGGTGTTTGTTTTGTTTTGTTATCTATTGGGTTTATCTAGTGTGGTCTGAATGCCCATGGATTTGGAGCTATCCACTGGAGCCTGTACGCAATTACATTCCTCAGATTACCCTTAGAAATCATTCTTCTGGTATCTTTGGTTTTGTGAGTATATGTCCACAGCACAGAAAAATAGAAGAGATAGGAGTAGCATTCTGGGCTCCTCTTTTCCCCTTGCCAATCTCACTTGTAAACATCTAAGTCGGTTTTGTAACTACTTCATCATACTTTGCCTCTTCTGGTTTTCAGTCCATGTTACCTGAACAGAAATCTTTGAAGAAGTCCCTCTGTGTTCAAGGGCCTTCCATACTTCGTCAGTACCCAAAATGCAAGAGATAAAACTCTTGAGATTAGTGTTCAAGGCTCCTGTGTAAATACAGCCTCACCTTCCACACCTGTAATGTACAATCAACTGCAAGAATTTACCATTCTCCAAATTCACAGGGAACTGGTACATACACAGGGTTCACTTTCTCTGGCAAAAATCATTATGTATCCCTTGAATAATGTCCTTATATCTGTACACTCTATTATTCTTCAACAATAGCCTAGGTATTCTCACGCCTACTTTCTCCTGAGGCCCACTCTCCAGGGCCTGCAGGTGACTGTCTATTTGTTGTGTCCTCACAAGACGCCTTTCTTTTCTGTATACAATCGCCTGGTTCTCGTTTTCCTCATTTCTGTAAGAACACAAGTCAGATTATATTAGACCTCCTAACAACAGACAGCATGATTTAATCATTCCTTTAGCAAGCCCCATTGCCAAGCACAATCTCATTCTGAGGTATTGGGGGTTAGAGTTTCAACACACAAATTTGACAAGAAAGATGTGTCCTATTTAGAGTTAATTGTCAACCTGACACAACTTTGGGTCATCTCCGAGAAAAGCCTCCATTGAAGACTTGCCTAAATTATGGGCTTGTCTACTAGGATGGGGCTGTGTGAAATACTAACTGATGTCGGAGGGCCCACCCCACTGTGAGTGATACCATTCCTAAGGAGGTGGTCCTGGGCAGTATAAGAAAACCAGTGAAGTGCTAGCCAAATAATAAACCATCAAGAAGTATAATTCCATGCTTTCTTTGCTGTCCCTTATCTGTGAGCAAGACAATGCTGGTTAGAGGCAATGCTGGACAGAACGGCAATCTTGCCGGCCTTCAAGTTGCTGCCCAGCCTCCCCTCAGTGATGGACAGTGTTCTGGAAAGGGAAAGAGAAAGAAACCTCTCCTCCCTTAAGTTGCTTTTGGTCAGAGCATCTTATGAAAGCAACAGAAGGGAAACTAGAACAGATTGGTAGGCCCAGCCTGGCCCTCAAAAATGTGGTAGCTCCTGATTAGATTTCTGGCATCACCATTAAGAGGTGTCCCAAACTGTGTGGCTTGCAAATGACAGAGATCCATTTGTCCATAGTCCTGAAGTCTGGAAATGTGAATGAGTTTGCTGTCCAGGTCATACACTCTCTAAATACTTCAGGGAATAATCCATCCAGCTTATCATCTTCCGTGGATCCACATAATGCTTTGCTCTCTGGGCGATACCGAATGCAGGCTCTCTGTTGTCCTCTCTGCCGTTGCTCTGTCTTAGCAATATCACCCTTCTACTTCCTCCTTTATGCCTACTGAGTGTTTTCTCACAGTAACTTCCTGCTGGAATATCTCAGGTGATTCTCAGCTTCAACTCAATATTTCATCACCTCCTCCTCCTCCTTCTTCCTGTTTTTATTTATTTTAATCCCTACTGCAGTTTCCCCTCACTCATCCTTTCCCAATTCTTCCCCCATCCCCCTCTGTTCCCATCCCCCAATCCACGCCTTGTCTGTTTCTATTCAGAAAAGGGCAGGTCTCCCATGGATATCGACTAAACACTGCATATCAAGTTGCAGTAAGACTAAGCACTTTGCCTTGTATGAAGGCTGAGCAAGGCAATTCAGTAAGAGGAATAGGGTGCCAAAAGTCAGTAAAAGTGTCAGAGAGAATCTCTGCTCCCACTGTTAGGAGTACAAGAAGATCAACACAACCATAACATATATGCAGTATGCCTAAGTCAGTCCCATGTAGTCTCCCTGGTAGTAGGTTCAGTCTCTGTGAGCCCTTTGAGCCTAGGTTTGTTGATTCTCTGGATTTTCTTGTAATGTCCTTGGCCCATCTGGCTCCTACAATCCTTCCTCTCTCTTTTCATTAGGATTCCCTGCACTCAGGCTAATGTTTGGCTGTGGGTCTCTGTATCTGTTACTATTTGTAACTAGATGAAGGGTCTCTGATGACAACTGAGGTAGGCATCAATCTATGAGTATAGCAGAATATCACTAGGCATCATTCCATTGACATTACTTTCCTTCAGTCGTTTTTGTTTCTACTGTAGGTCTCTGGGTCCTGGTGTTCCAAGCAGTGTCAGGAATGGTCTTCTCTTGTGGCTTGGGTCTCAGGCTGGACCAATCATTGTCAACCTTTCTTCTTCTGGAAAGCTGGGCTTGACCACTTAAGTCATAAGTGAATTTTACAGTATTATTATGCACCCTATGGTCTTAGTCTTCATGGTCTTGTCCTCTCGACATACTCCAATGAAAGAAAAGGAGATTAGAAGATAGGAATTGAATCTTGTCTGTATGTTACCAACATGGATGCACACCACCTAGCAGGACTCACACAAAACATGCTAATATTGGTCAGATTAGTTGAGGAAATACAATCATAAAGACCAAAGGTTGTGTTCAGCTAACAATTTCTGGAGTCTCTATTCATGATTATTTGGTTTACGGTGAGGTCATGGGTCATGGTGGGGAGCAGGTGAAAAAGCAAAAGAGAGAAAGACAGACATTGGGCTCCTGCATCCTCTTTAAAACTGTACCCACATTGTTCCAATAGCCCCTGCTAGCTTCTTAAAGCCTGTCCTTCTTCCAATAGCACCTGGGCCTGAAAAACAAGCTTTTAACACATTGTCCTGTAGAGGGTATTACAGCATCAAACTAGACCACCCATCTGATGAATGAATGTTACATATTGCTATCTGTAGTCTATAATTAAATACACCTATTTAATGTAGATCAACTAAACAGAGTCAGAAAATACTGTCTGACAATGTGTTGCTATATAAAAAAAAATTTGCCACACTAAATGAATGTCGTTAAATCTTTCATTGAGGATCATGACATATTACATACCTAGACTTGACAGAAATGATTATGCTTTTAATTTGAGTCTAAGGAAATTTCAGAAATAATTTCAGATCATTGTACTATGTCCCCTTACTCTGGTGGTCTTGGTAAGTTTTATATTTGTGATAAGTAATAATATCTCAAATCTTGGTTATTTATAGAGAAAGGAGAAGCAAGGAAATTAAATATAATGATATTGGGCTCTCATTTCATCCTGCAGACAAATCTATCTTTGGGAAATATAATTATCCTTTTATAGTTCTTTGCTTAACAAAAATTGATGATCCTCTAATCAAGCGCTTTCCTTTGGACTTGGATGAGACTAGCTTGAGGGCTCTAATGGCCTCCTGATTTACAGTCATTGTGTACGACAAGGAAAGGATGGCCTTTTAATAGGTCAAATTGCATTCGAATAAGTTCTAAGTAACTGTATATATTCTTTCCTCTGTATAGAAATGCAATTGAGCCAGACTTAATGACCATCAGCCTGTACTGAAGAAACTGTAGCAGAGTGATCATGAAGAAGGAGAAGGAAAAGATGGAAAGCAGGAAGGAAGGAAGGAAGGAAGGAAGGAAGGAAGGAAGGAAGGAAGGAAGGAAGGAAGGAAGGAAGGGAGGGAGGGAGGAAGTGGTGGTGTAGAGAGGATAGTTAGGCCATTCATCTTCACGCTTTAATAAACGGGCAGTATCCTGGACTCTAAACCTATAGATTCTAATTATCAAAATGTACTCTTTTGACAGTTAATAAAAGAGGACAATAAGAAATAACACTAACAAGAAATGACAATTGTTTTCTTTCTGATTTTTAATAATTTTGTTCTTTAAATATTATTACCACAGTGACTAGGAAAATCACAGTAGGTAGATTAATTTTTTAGGTGAATTTTAAATAAAAGATTCAAACACTACCCTGTCAACAATGTTTGATGGGAATATCAACATCTGTTATCAGATTCAAGCACTGCACTATGACAATGTTTGATAGGAATATCAACATCTGTTATCAGATTCAAACACTGCAATCGACAATGTTTGATGGAAATATGGACATCTGTTATCAGATTCAAACACTGCAATCGACAATGTTTGATGGAAATATGGACATCCGTTTTCAGATTCAGACACTGCAGTATCGACAATACTTGATGGAAATATGGACATCCGTTATCAGATTCAGAACCCTGCCTTTCACCCCTAGTTTGCTGGAAGTCATTGCATTTTTGTCAGATGCCTTCTCTTCAGACAGTAATTAGACATTTTATTTTTTAAATAATATGGAATGTTAATTTAGTGTGTTGTATAGAGTCTTTGGTTTCTGGTTTATCATTGACTAGCACATCTTTGTCAGTTAAACTGTAGCTTTTCTAGATTCTTAATTTTTATCTGTGTCCCTTTTTATATTGAATATTTAGCAGTTACTTGTGAAATCTCTCCTTTACTTTAGATGCCTTATTTTCAATTTCTTCCTTCTGTCCTCCCTGCCTCCCTCCTTTCCTTTTTAATTTTCTTAGTACTTGCATGCTAGGCAAGTACTCTACCAGAGACAGACAGATAGACAGACACAGAGAGAGTATGACACGGAGAGAAAACAAACAGAAATTTTCAATACATTATTTTAAGACACTTTGAAACAGTTATCTAAGGATATAAAGCTAGCCTTTATGTGTGACTCAGCAGTTTTGAGACAGGAAGGCTGTCATGAGTTCAAGGCCAGCCTGGGTTGCATACACGTATGTAGCATGTCTGCTAAAGGTCAACCAAAAAACTAACCAAACAAATAGCAAAAATAGTCACATATCAAAGTGCTACTTAGAGGGGCTGCATAAACTGGCGAATTCAGCCAGTTTTTGGGTCTCCATCACACACATAGCCACTGTGGAATATTTGTTCACTGTGTGAAGATGTGTTGCTGTGACTGGTGTAGTAAAAATCTGAATGGCCAATGGGCAGGCTGGATAGGCTAGGCAGGACTGCTGGGCAAACAGAGGGAGTCAAAGGAATGCATCTAGGTGGGTGGTAGGTGCCAACGGAATGGACGTAGACCAACTCTGATGTAGGGGACAGAGGAAAGGTAGCTAAGCCACATGATAGAGCTTAGATTAATAGAAACAGGTTAATTGAGTTATAAGATCCAGTTAGAAAAAGCCTAAGCTAAGACCAAGCTTTCATAATTCATAGTAAGTTTCCATGTCATTATTTGATGCCAGCAGTCCAAAGGTAAACGGACAAAAGAGTTGCTATACATAGCAGGGTAGTCAAAGGTGTGGTTTGGGTTCACTACTTGCCAAGGTTTCAAACTCTTTGGACTTTGTTTCATGTGTAGGGCATTAATTTTAAATAAACCTGTCCTGGGCATACTACTCCACTCAAAATAAGAAGTTATTAATAATGACCATTTATGGTCAGATGAACATTAGAGAAGGATTTGTTGCGAGAGAAACAATCTGAAAGCAGAATGACTGTTCTCCCATGCCAGTTGGCACATGAGGTCCACCCTGGAGCTGGGACTACCCACCACTCAGTGTGTAATAAAAGCAAAGATAATGTTAATGGGATGAATAACACTAACCTAGTGACAATAATTTTACGTTTCCTAGAGTGTTCAGAGAATTTGCAGAGCAGCTGTGGCTCACTGGCATCTTAGAGTCTCTTCTGCCAAATTATATACCAGTATCGTGTGTACTCCAAGCTGTTCTGTTACAATTGCCAAACAGACTCCCTCCGCCGCTCCCAGCTCAAACTTGTAACATGGAATCTACAGAGCAAAACTGTGATTCATTACGAACATGACTCCTCAAGCAAGCCATACTCTTTACCTGAGTCCAACAACTGCACTTGTTTATTTTTCTCCATTTGAGATGTGCTGAACTGTGTGTGCCTAGTCTCTCCAGACACATCCACATTTAACGGCAGAGCTGTGAAGTACAAGAAAAAGAGGAAAATGTACAGTTGAAGTACAGTGCCTGGTTCGCTGAGCTTGTAATAAATATTTTGGTGCACTCTAGTGGTGGATTGGGATAAAAATGGAAGGTGAGGTGCACTGGGACTGCTGTAGTGGTTCTTAGGAAACACACCACAAACTGTGAGTTTCAAAACAGAAAGTGTCAGGGCACACATGGAGTGCACTCATGACCAGGTTCCCTTGAAAGCCTTTGCAGGAGCATGACCCCGGTTTTAATAGGTAGAGCAGAATACCTTCTGTGAATGATGAAATACAGCATATGTTCAGGTGGTGAGCTTTGGGGATCATTTTCTTTCCCACAGCAGTAGAGTTCATTGGGACTTTGACCTTGCAACAGAAAGGAAAAAAAATTCACAAGAATCTCTCAGGATCCAAATATATGCATATGGAAAAATCCAGAATATTCATAAATGCAAATCAGTTGTGTGCAAACTGAACTTTGCATACTCACATGAGATGTTTTCCGTTTCCTACTCCCCCCCCCCCCCGCCCCGCAGGCCTTTCCTCTGACTTAATGAAGGCTACCTCTTCTTCCAGGCTTTGCTAATCATTGGTTCCTTAATTTGCCTCACAAAAGCTTCTTCTATTTCTGTGCTGCTACTAATTTTAATTCTTAGCATTTATTTATTTTAAATATGCTTATAAACATCTAAATTATTTATCTCTTACATTTCCTAAGAGCCAGCTGTCCCCTGCCCATCACCTGGCGCACTGCGGACTTTGAGAACACCTGACAAGTGAGCAAAGTCATAGAGAACCTGACCTACAATGGAGATGTACCATTCTGTGCCTAGTCTCTCAAATACATGTAAACATTCAGTGACAGAGTTGTCAGACACAAGAAAAAGAGGAATCCTCCTGGCTTTAGAGATTTCTTCATAAGGATGGATCATATTCAAATTCCTACGTCCCTCTGCAATCCAGCTCAAATGTGAACAGAAGGAAGTTTAGACATCTTCGGAGTAGCTGTCTCCTTGGCAACCAAGTGCTCTGACCACAAGGGCTAATTCCTTCCTTTCTTCCTTCTTTCTTCCTAAGGTGGGGAGTAAAATGCTCTCATGTGAGCTATGCTAAGAAGTAAGAAAAAAATTCATAAGAGAAGTCCAATGTATAAATAGTTTTGTCGTGTGTGTGTGTGTGTGTGTGTGTGTGTGTGTGTGTGTGTGTGTGTAGCTAATCAAAAGGGGAATGGAGACAAACTCCACCTCTGTATGTTCCCAGGTGTGGGAATATGAAGAAGAGAAGAGTACTCTCTGTCACAAGCTCATAGTGTGAGCTAAGTGGGTTATAAAACAAAACTTACTGCCCTCAGTAATTTCATCTGCAGAACAGCAATCAGGTTCAGTCAGACAAAAGGCAGAATAGAGTTTTGGAAACTGACAGCATCAGATATGAAGATACCTAGATTTCAGAAGAGTTGTGGTGCAACTCTGGGGTGGATTCAGTAGCTTGTGAACAGATACTGCATTGAATACCCATGATACATCAGGCATTCCGCCAGAGGTGGGAGACACAAGAGCGATAACTAGAGGGCCCCATGCCTTTTATAATCTGAGTGGGAAAGACAATGAACAAACAGGCAAATTGTGAGTTAAGAAATATGTCAAACCAAGGATGGGGAAAAGGATAGCACAGATTGGAGAACCATGAACTGTGTCATTTTATGTAAGCTGGCCATGTAAACCTGTCCTCAGAGCTGGCATTTAAACCAAGCCCTGAGCAAATGAGAGGTGTATGTGGACATGTTGGAAAGGAGCATCCCTTGGAGAAGAAAAACACCGGCAAAAGAAAAAAGTTGGATGGGCTGGAGGCTATCAAGACTGTTGCCCCAGAGATAGGTGGGCAAGAGGAAGGTTCTGTGGCACAAACAGAAAGTTACTTTGGCCTGAAGAAGTGGATGAGCAATTAAGAACGCATTCCAGTCTTGCAAAGGACCCAAGTTTGATTCCTAGCACCCACGTCAGATGGCTCATAACCACCTCTAATTTCAGCTGCAGGTTATCCAACATGTCTGGCCTCCGTGGGCAATTGCACTCATGTACATGCCCCGCCACCACACGTACACACACACACACACACACACACACACACCGCTTTTAAAAGCACTGTAATAAGATTATATGCAGAAGAAAGGGTATAAGACACACATACCAAGAAAGTCACTGCTCTGAGATGGGCAGTTTGCCTGTGGGCCACACCCAACTTCCCTCACTGTCAATGTCTTACATTTTTCAAAATTCCTGCTTTACTAGCATTTCTTGAGTGTTTGAATGATGACCGCCTCTTCTGTCCAAGGATCTTATCCAAGAAGTGGCTTCTCCTTTGGCCTTCTTATCTGCATGGGCTCCTCTCGGCTGTGACAGCTCATTAGACTTTCTCATTAGGTTTCGGTGATTGGTGATTTTTAAAGTGTTTTGAGAAACATTAGATATTTTGTAGACTGACCTTGGATTGGAACCTGTTTAGATTGGGGTTACTGGTTCTTGTAGAGAAGCATTGACATACATTTCTTACTGTATTGTGTTGTAGATGTATACTCTCAGCATGGTTTGTCCCTAATGTTGCACACACACACACACACACACACACACACACACCCGCATCACTCTACTGGGACCAGCAGTCAGTGTTCATCTACATAGACATCTCATTGCAGAATTCTACACTGGTTTGTCTGTTCTCCCCCACTCAGTGACATGTTCTGATGGACTAGAGGACATGGATTTTACTCTTGTGGATGAACCCTGGTAATAGGAACATTGTTACCTGGTCTTGTGTCTGTGGTGTTTCTTGAATCATAGACAGATGGCTTTGCTTCTTTACTATCATACATTATTATAAATATTTCTGGGCTTTACAGCAACACTTTTTATACATGCATGCAAAAATGTGTCATGATCATATTAACCCAGTCACCCCTCACCTTGTCTCATTTTCTCCTCTTCTTGGTTCCTTTCTTTTCCCCCCCAAACACTATCCCATCTACATTTATGTCCTTTTGAATTTTACATATGAAAGAGAGCACGTGTATTTGTCCTTCTGAGTCTGGTTTGTCTGGATTAGCAAGATGGTGAGAAATCTACATGTTTTCCTAAAAATGATGCAACATTGTTCTGGTTGAACAAAATTCCAATGTGTGTGTTGTGGGGGGTCTATATGTCTGGTGTGTGTATGGGGGGACTGTTCTTCATCCATATTTGCTGTAGTCAGGTTGTAGAGTCACAGAGACATTCTGACACTTGTTCCAAGCATATTGGAATCTACTAGCGAGCTTTATACCTCATCAGGAGTCCTGTGGCTGCAATGGAAAGGCTATAGCTTAACAATGGCAAGAGTGGAGCTGGGCGCTTATAAGATGTCTTCCTCCAGTGAGAAGATGGTGTCTCAGTCAAAGGTAGCAGTACATATGATAAGAAGGGCTGGGATTTAGTTCACCATATGGGAATGGTTATTTACTTACTGATAAGTGGAGGTGAGAGACAAAAACCAGAAAAAGCCAAAGGTGGCGCCAAGATTTGTCCATGTAACTGAATAGTGTGTGCCAGTATTCTCTCCGTAGGTGTACGCTGCAGAGGGAGCAGTTTGGGGACTTTAAATAATACATAGAATAAATATAGCACAGCCATTTCAGAAAAGTCTACTTAAAAGAGCAATTGCCTGGCGAGGCTTGTTTTGACTGGTTTCTGAGGAAGAATCAGCAGCATGATTCAAATACAGCCTCTCCTGGCCAAGAGAGGCAGATGGTCGCTCTTCCTAGGGCTGGGGATTGCAAGGAAGGCTTTCATTGGGTTTTCAGAGATTGCCAGTCTCAGAGTTTATAAATATTTTTCTTTGACGGTGAATTTGTCAGTGTATATTCAATGCTCACAGTTCCGGGTTATATTAGGCAGCTGGGAAGCAAAGGACTAACTCAGAGAGAGCCTCGGGTAGCTGCTGGGAAATGCGCTCCTTCGCATGATCAGAAATACTTAGAGAGTACCTGTTTTTGAGATGTCCAATAAAGGTTCTCTTTAAACTGCTGTTCTCAGCTTTTTACCTGTGTGAAATACTTGGACAGAAAGCAACTTAGGTTTGTAGCTCCAGAGGGATACAGTCCATTGGGGTGGGGAATGGTCGTCAGCACATTGACTAATCACATTTCAACTACATACAGGAAGCAGAGTGAGGAAACAGGAAGTGGGGCCAAGCTATGTATCCTAAAGCCTGCCCCAGTGGCACACTTATTCCAGCAAAAGAGCACCATCCACTGAGGACCAAGTTCACCGGCCAGAAAATATGGAGGACACTTCTCATTCAAACCACAGCACAGTCCACAGAGCTTCTGAGTCCTGTACTGTATTAAAGACATGCTGTATCCTACATGCTGCACATGGATGCAGGGAAAGTCAGGAGGGTCCTTTGGATGCAGGGAAGGTCAGGAGGGTCCTTTGGATGCAGGGAAAGTCAGGAGGGTCCTTAACCCTCGGAGTACTGTGCATTTCAGAAGGGTTTCTCACTGCTTAGCCCTTGTGGGTCATAAGGAGATCATCTTCAAATAAATTTTTGCACACTTTCATGTTGGGAAATATTATTTTAAGATGTGTGACTTTTGTTTATGCTGCATTTGTTTAACTCAGTGAAGCTGTGATTCTTTGCCTGTCGAAATACATGATGGTCTAATAAAGAGCTGAACAGCCAATAACGAGACAGGAGCAAGGATAGGAGGGACTGGCAGGCAGAGAGACTAAATAGAAGGAGAAATCTGGAAAGAGAAGGGCAACAAGAAGGAGCAAGGAGAGAAGGACATTAGGAGCCAGCCACCCAGCTACCCAGTCACTCAGTCAGCCACAGAGTAAGAGTCAAAGTAAGATATACAGAAACAAGAAATGGAAGAAGCAGAGGCAAAAGGTAAGTTAAGATAAGCTGGCTAGAAACAAGCCAAGCCACGGTTGGGCAGTCATAAGTCATAAGCCTCCTCGTGTGTGATTTATTTGGGAGCTGAGTGGTGAGCCCCTACAAAAGCCAAAAGAGTTAAACATAGCAACTCCGAGATGGCACAAATAGTTTTCCTGTAGCCTACCAGTAGAAAACTGTGATATGTGGTTCCACTATATCTTCTCTGCCTTATCAGCCACATCTTTGTGTGTGTGTGTGTGTGTTTGGTGTGTGTTCAGCCTGTGTTTGTTGGGCGGAATAATGAGCTTTTTTATGACTTTTCACACATTTGTATAATGTACTTTGGTTGTATCCTCCTCTTTGCCCTCTCAAAGACTTGAAGATGCTTTTCTAGTGCTCCCACTTCACTCAGAGCTCCTTCCATCTTGTCTCATGTTGTCTGCTTCATATGCCAATGACTAATATTTTCCAACTTCATTCTCTTATTGGCCTGTGATGATTTTATCCTAGAAGTAATATAAATACAACATTATTACTGTATAATTTGGAATATGTTTTCTCACTGTTTTCACCTAATTTCACCATTATCTTAGGGATTAATACCCATAATTTCAGTATCTCCTTGTGTTATTCAATACAGGCAAATACACATGATTGGCGTGAAATGACAGTTACTGATTAGACTGGCATCACAAGTCACTCCTCGCAACATGCTTCCGAACTTACTAGGTTGTAACTCTAGTTACTTGTATTGGATCCCTCCCTCCTTCTGCTCTACAACCTCTCCTGCTAGTAATGTTGACAGAGCAAGAGCAAGGTTTCAGAACAAGACCAGGGTGCACCCAGGGAGGTACCTGAGACATAATCCAAAGGGGCCTCACTCGCAGAGTCTGGGCTCTGAGTACAGATGCTTAAAAAGGGTTATTGAGTCTTTCTTTGCATTTCATCCAAGACCATGAGACAACCATGCCAACTGCTCACCAGGGAAATATGAGGCATGTACACACAGCTGCCTGCCAACCGTCTTTAGTTAATCCCACGAGCCTAGCAAGGCCGAGAAGACCTGCCAGCCCCAGTCACTCTCAACAGGCTCACCACTGCAGGAAACGCCAACAATTATTCCCAGCCAAAGACATTTTTGGTCCATTACATTTTATACATTTAAAATTTTGTTAGTGGAATGCACCAAGGGAAATGTTATTTTAAATCAATGGGCAGCCAATGCCTCCTAGTCGGGTATAACTGGAAAAACAAATTATCACAGCACATTGGTGGTAGTCACCAGAATACCAACAAACTCCCACACAGGACATTGGCCTTCAACTGCTCTTCCCATGTCCACAGAGTTCTCCTCACCTGCTCCGTTTTTAAAAAGCACTGTCTCCTCGGAGGCCTTTTCTGTGACGAGCACACTCATTGAGCCAGTCTTCCCAGGTTTACTGGCCCTGATGCTATTTCAGAACTTGGAATAACATGCACTTATTCAATTTATTTCACGGTTTATTTGATGCCAGGACTGCCAATAAGAGCATAATGGTTTTTATTTTCTGAGCCTCAATTAATATTGTACACATACTCGATCCGTTAACACAGGCAACAAACTCATGAGATAAATGTCACTTCATATTGCAAAAAACTGAGGCTCAGGGAAGCAATTAGTTTTACATGGAAACTCAGGCAACAAATGTCTCAGCCATCAGCCGTACCTTCATATCAGTTATAATTCATTTACCCCAGTCCAGCAGCAATTTCATATCTCCGTGTTTTCCCTCACGTCTATTGCTTACAGTGACTAGAATATAATTTTGAGTTTTACCATCACCCATCTTATAAATATTATTAATTTATACTGCTACTATCCTCACTACTTACTAACCAAGGAGCAAAAACCATGGGGTAGATTGTTTTTGATGGTGATGTCTCTTATAGAATTTTTAAATTCTTTGTAATTACATATATCTGTTTCTTTTAAAATATTTGAGATGAAACAAATAATAATTATCCAGATAAATACAAATAATTACAAAACAAGTAATTAGCCAGATAAGTTATGTACAACGTTTTGCAGGTTTGAACAAACTGACAAATCAATATTATGATGATGACCACAGTTTTTACTATAGTTGGGGGTCCAGCCCCAGGCCTTGTGCATCCCAGGCAAGTACTGTCCTACTCAGCTCTGTTCCCAGCCCCCAGACAATTTATAAAATATGTTAATATCGATGTATTTTATCACCAGTTATGAATGTACAGATGTTTCCATAGGTTCAGAAGCACTAAACATACAATTTAATCGTTAAATCAATGTTTGTAAAAGAACACTGCCCACTTCTCCGTTTTGTTCTTTGGTTATTGGTTAGCATTTGCTTCCATATGCTTATTTAATAATTTCCAAACAATTGTTAATGTTGTATTTGTTCTTTTTATCTACACATCTATTGTATGTATCTCTAATTTTTCTTCTATTTTTTTATATTTTCCTATTAAAGCAGTTTTCATGATTTCAGCTCATACAAATCATTTTGTAACCTATTGTCTGGTTTTCATTTTCCTAAATTTAAAAATTTTAAATGTACATGAGATTAGTCCTACAGAGCCAGTCCTGATTGATGATCTTTTGCTCAGATGTCAAATCCTTGGGATACTTGTCACTGGACACTCCTGTGCCTCATTTCTATGACAGTGGCCACTTCTTGTGATATGCTTTGTTATTTATAAGTACAGTAACACATACTAGCACTTAACCACTTTATATATATTCCTGAAAAACAGAAAAAGGTTTTATATAAATATATTTTAAATTTTTTATCATGAAGAAATTAAATATGCTTAAGCATATAGGTGTGCTTCTCTCAGTCTAAATGTTACACAATATGAACATGTATGAATTCATATTGCCCCATGAATATGTATGCTTTTAGAGATAAATTAAAAATTAAGCTTAATTTTCAAAGAAGTAGTTAACCACTGATTTGGCTTAAACGAATTATAAATCTCATGATTAAACGTTTTTGGAGAAGACGAACACAAGTTGTCAGTTAATAGTCAAACAATGTAAAAATCCATGATTTCTTCTAAAATGGTTTGAATAATATAGTAATTTAAAACTGTAATTTTAAAATTTGCACTTCAAGCTCTGTTCATCTTGGAAGGGTTTCTTTATAGCTGCTGCATGATAGTGTCAGAGGTGTCATGACAGCAACTAACCACCTCATAACTTAAAATAATTCCAACCCTTCTCTAAACCCTTGGATTTGAATGCTTATTAAGCAATTAGAAGCACAGGGGACATCTCCAGCTGATGCTTGCTTTCTGGGTAAGGCAGCAGACCAAAATGATGGATCCTATTAATATGGCATCAAAAAAAAAAAAGACAACAGTGTGTAAGAAACAAACGCCCCAAAACATCTAAGAAACACGGTTTTGTCTTAGATATGGAGGAACATTTTCATTTTTATAGACATATTGTCAAATGCTATTAACAAAACACCAGCTAGATTTACTCATGCAAGCTACCACCATGTTTGAGTCTTTGTGTGTGTGTGTGTGTGTGTGTGTGTGTGTGTGTGTGTGTATGTGTGTGTGTGTGTGATTTGTTAAAAAGAAACACCAGGTAGTGCAGATGGGAAGGCAGGCTCTTAGTGCCTGTTTGGATAGTATGATGAACACTTCTTCCTGGGTCCTTCTGATTAATTAATTCCCCATCTTCATAGACTGCAGACTAGGTTAAACTGCCTGGAGTTCTTTTTGTGATGATTGATTATCCTCCTCTTTATTTACACCCCGCCCCAAAAGAAACCCTCACCTTGCAAACCCAAGTTTGGGAAGGCCCAGACTCTTGTGATTATATCACACTGGGTTCTTCACATTTCATATGCTAAAGTTATGGGTGGATCAGATTTTGGTTGGAGGGTGAATGTCAGCCAGACGGCTCAAGATGCAACCTCCATCCAAATCTGTGGATGGCAGCACTTTCTATGATGTAGAAAATCCCATGACGTCAGGCAGCGGTGGCACATGCCTTTAATCCCAGCACTCAGGAGGGAGGCAGAGGTAGGAGGATCTCTGTGAGTTTGAGGCCAGCCTGGTCTACCGAGGGAGTTCCAGAACAGGGTCCAAAGCTACACAGGGAAACCATGTCTCAAAAAAAATCAAAGGAAAAAAAAAGAAAAAAAGCAAAGTGTTTGCTATCACTGACCAAAAGTCTTTTAAAGATAGACTTCAAAGCTATATTTGCATATTTTAATATTTCAAGAATGAGCATTCATGGGCGCTGGAGAGATGGCTCAGTGGTTAAGAGCATTGCCTGCTCTTCCAAAGGTCCTGAGTTCAATTCCCAGCAACCACATGGTGGCTCAC
>NC_022023.1:33084977-33087551 GCF_000317375.1 Microtus ochrogaster | reverse complement strand
GGGAGGGAGGGAGGGAGGGAGGAAGATCTCATGGGGAATGGTTTTAGGGTAGAAGCAAAGCTTGTTACTCTGTGTATAATCTGTGCCAGCCAATATGACAATTTCAAAGGAAAAGATGAGAAATAAGTTTGAACAAGTTTCTGTTGTTTTAAAAAGGAATTCATAATTATATAATTTCTCCTAACCCTTCACCCCATAAGGGTATCACACTCCCTAGGAATTTCAGGTCTCTATCATGGTATATGGAAAGCTGGGAGGTAACATTAGATACTCAGTCTTGACAAAGGTAGCTGGATAGTTTGCAAATAGATTCGTGAGTGTTCAGAAAATGAATAATTCTGAAATTAGAACACACATTTTGGAACAATTGCTGCTCAAGGATTACAAATTTCTAAATTGAGTCCACCAGCCTCATCTCATAATCCTGCTTGGACTGGTTCATTTTTCATCTGATTTCTGCTTGTACCATGGTTGAATATGTGTTTGAATTCTTGTTTTTAGTAGACCATGCATTTGGTTGAAATTTCCCTGCATTTCACTCCCGCCCCTCCAGGAATCCAAGAGCATTGGTAAGCAACCAGTGTCAGTATGATGGGTTCGAATCCCTGGAAAATATGAAGGAGTGGCTAAGATGGGGAGAAAAAGGATAGCTCAGGAATGTGCCTGAAGAAGTAATCATATTTCACCAGTGTCTTCTGCAAAGATTACGTAGCCAATCTCAGTGGATAACTGGGGACCATCTATGTATCTGCTAAACAGATATTCATCTGCTAAACATTCATCTTGGTTAGTAACCTCATTTTATATTACAGAGTCTGTATTAGAAAGGACAGTGTAGCCATATTGACTTACAAAGCGGCTGTACAAGTTTGTATTCCCAACAGCAATGGAGAAGTGTTCCCCTTTCTCCACATCCTTTCCAGCATAAGCTGTCATCAGTGATTTTGATCTTGGTCATTCTTACAGGTGTAAGTAAGATGGAATCTCAGAGTTGTTTTGATTTGCATTTCTCAATGGCTAAGGAAGTTGAGCATTTCCTTAGGTGTCTTTCAGCCATTTGAGATTTGTTTGTTGAAAGTTCTCTGTTTAGGTCTTTACCCCATTTTTTATTGGATTACTTGTTCTTTTGATGTCTTTTTGATTTGTTCTTTTTTTGAGATTTCTCAGAAAATTAGGAAACAATGTACCTCAAGACCCAGCAATACCCCTTTTGGGTATATACCCAAAGGATGCGCAATCATACCACAAGGACATGTGCTTGTGTTCATAGCAGCATTATTCATAATAGCCAGAACCTGGAAACAAAATAGATGCCCCTCAACAAAAGAATAGATAAAGAAGATGTGGTACATTTATACAATGGAGTACTTCTCAGTGGTTAAAAAAAAATGACATCTTGAAATTTGAAGGCAAATGGATGGATCTAGAAAAAAAATAATATATAGAATGAGGTAATCCAGACCCAGAAAGACAAATATAATATGTCCTAATTCATAAATGGTTTTTAGACATAAAAAAACCAACCTATGGTCCACAACCCCAGAGAACCTAGACAACAAAGAAGATCCTAAGATAGACATACATGGAGCTAAATAGGAAGAAGAAAAAAGACAAGATCTTCTGAGTAAATTGGGAGTGTGGGGATCATCAAAGAAAGTAGAAAGGGAGAGGGGAGGAAGAAAGGGGAGTGGAGAAAAATAAATAGCGCAATAAAAACAAACTAAAAAAAAAGGACAGTACGTTACTGTTTATATTACTGTCCTTCATAGATTATAGGATGATAAGCAGGAAAGCTGAGGTTTTCTGGAGCTATTACTGTTTTTACAAATCAGATGAAGCACACAGTATTCTGGGGACGGTTGTGAGATGGGGAGACGGTGTCTCAAATCGCCCAGCGCCACCTCAGATTTCAGCTCTCACACAATTGCCTGGCTGACAGGATCCATCAAATCCTATGAAAAACAATGTTGGGCTCTTGAGGCAGCTGCCGTAGGGAGAGTAGGGGTACTATCAAGTCATAGAAGACAGTCATGGAGAACTTTCCATGCCCCAGAAACTATTCCAAGAACTTTGCATTCAATTCATGTAACCCTACAACTTTAAAAGTGAACTTGTGAAGTGACATGAACAAAAGAACGAGGTGTAGGTCCCTGTTTAGTTGCTGAGGAATCCCATCTGGATGGGTGAGTGTGTGCTATCCAAGGGCGGATTGTCTCAGAAGAGAGCACAAACCCCCCTCCCCCAGCTCCTGCTGCAGGGCTGTCTTTCTTTTGCCCGACCCAGCCCCCCAGCACCCCTCCCCAACCCGGACCTGCTGTATGCTAGGACCAGTGCTCAAGAACAGTTTTAAGCTCCTACTCTAAGGCTACCCACCCAGAGCAGTGAGTGCCTGCCTACCGGCAGGCCTCAGGATCCCCTGTAAGGGAGCCCAGGCACCTTCAGCTCCTGTGCCAGGCTTCCTGTGCTCTTCTGGATACCGCCCCCCCTTGCTCCTTTCATCCCTTTGTCACCGGATCATTGGGCTACCGGGTGTCCCTGTTTAGTTGCTGAGGAATCCCATCTGGACGGGTGAGT
>NC_022023.1:33047043-33078062 GCF_000317375.1 Microtus ochrogaster | reverse complement strand
ATCCCCGGGGAAACATGGGAACGAGTCTCATTTTGCACAGCTACTTTTTGTTATGGGTCAGCTCATTTTTCATCTGAGTTTTGCATCCTTAGTGTGTGGCTGGGCTTCTGGGTCAGCAACATTCTAAGTTTTCAAAGAATGAAAGAGAAGTTTACACACGATCTGTTTTGTGCTCTTATTCTCTTTCCTAGGCACTTGCCTTCAAAACCCAAAGATCTGGGGAGAGTGTTCAGAGAACGGAAAAACAATGAGTTTCCTAAATACTTAACTGAGATGACGAAGGGTGAGTGTGGAGGGAATGAGTGTTAAAACCTGGGCACCCCTGACTGGGATGCAGCCTGGCTTCTGTGTGACAACCTATAATGTCATCACCTTTCATTCTGTCCCAGATAGATTGCCTGAATATGTAGCCCATAAATGATCAGCTGAAACATCATCTACTCCTTACGTACAGTGCCAGTGTAAGGGGTCCTCCCCTGGCCTCTGAAGCACTCCAGCCCCCTTTAGGGAGATCTGAGTAGATTCTGTTGCTTGATGGAAGTTGGAGAACAATCATCCCAGTCTACAACTAGGTAAGCACAAAATGTCTTTGATCTGGATGATCTAGTTTCTGCTTATGGATATATACATGTATACATAAAAATACATATCATATATCTGCACAACCTGGGTATATAAGCATATACATGTAACAGCAGATTATCATATCTGTTGTTAGTAGCCCCCATTTTCACTTGAATGGTGAGTAATGTGGTTGCCTTGAAACTTCTGTTTGTGCTTGAATTCTGTGCCTAGCAAGTCTGCCAGTTTTTCCTGAACTTGCGTTCCTTTCGACCTCATGACCTTGTGTTCCCTTTGACCTCCTACTTGAGCCTTACGTGCTTCTAGTCAGAAGAAGATCCATCACGGACCACTGTGGGCTCTAGGTGCCTAGTTTTTCCTTCCTTCTAGGCTCTACTGAGCTTCAAGCAGGGCTGTGCCTATGGCCATGAGGTTTCTCCGTCTTGTAGAACAATCTAATAAGGGGAATGTTAAGAACTGGATGCTCATGTCTTCCTTGACATCCCACGTGGAAGCTGTCTTCTCAATGTGATCTGATGGCACGAGGAAGCCTTGAGGAAGTAGTTATGATTAGAGCATCTTATGAGGGTAGACCCAAAGCAGAGTGTCAGTACTCATATCAGAATGTCGGCCATCAGTTTCCCGTCTGTCCTGTCAGTCATCCACAGGTTAGGAAAGCATATCCGACAAGGAAGCGATTCTTGCAGACCTCCATCTTCACCCTCTCACATTCCACCACTGTGAGAAACAGAGGTTTGTGGTTCAAGCTATCTAACTTGTGGTTTTTTTGACCAAGACAGGAACACAGATATTTTTCTGCCTGTCACACAGTATATTACAAACCATGATCAACCACAATGAAAGAAGCACTAGCATTTTTACTTATTGTTTACTTGTTTATGTGGTGTGCATGTATGTGTGTTAGGGACACACATGTATGTAAGCATTCATCCGCAAGCGGCAGTTAGAGCAGGCTGTTGCACACCTTCCTCTGTCTTTCTCGGCTTTTGCCTTGAGACGGGGTCTCTCGCTGAACTGGAAGACTGCTGTTTTGCTTAGGTTGGTTGGCCAAGGCCTGTCTCTGACCTTCAGTTCTGGGAATACAGGCACACACACAGCCATGCTTAGTTTTTTACATAGATGTTAAGGATATGAAGTCAGGTTCTCTGGTATTCAGAACAAGATTCCTGACCCTCCGAGTCACCTCCTCAAGCCTGTAGTATGTCCTTACAGTATCTCTGAGGATTCTAGTAGAAGTACATGAGGGTAGTGAGCAGAAAATTGACTTCTGAAAAATCATTATCAGATAGCTAATTTGGTAAGGGATGAGGCTCTCAGGACTACCTGCACTGAAGACTTAAGTCAAATAGAGACCAATGGGGGATGGTCACAGACACCTGTAATTGCAGCACTTGGGAGGCAGAGACAGGAGGATTCTCAGTCCCAGATCAGCAACATGGCTCCATAGTAAGAACCTGTAAAAACCTGCAAAAAGGAAGATCAGAGGAAGGAGGAGAAAGAAGAGGAAGGTAGAAAGAGGAGGAACAGTAGAAGGAGAGGAAAAGAAAAGGAACAGAGAAGAGGTAAAAGAGGAGGAAGAGAGGAAGGAGCATGAGGAAAAAGGAAGAGGAGGAAGAGCAGGAGCAGCAGGGAGTAGAATATTTAGCTACCAGAAGAGCGGGGAGTGGGACAAGAGCCATGTGAAGATGGGCAAGGTGAAGCGTTCCAGGTGCCCACTGCAATAGGGGAGGGCTTAGCCCAATGTCTTTTCACCTTTTGGAGTTCAAAATAAGTGAAAACTTCTTTAAGCATTTTGAATGCAATGAGCTTTGTCTTCCTAACTTCTTAGATACATCCTAGATCACAACTTGATGGCAGTTTTATGGAGACAATTCAAGGGTGCCAGAAATGATAACTATTTAAGATCATCTCAAGGTGGATGGGTTTTTTTTTTTTTTGAGTCACTTACTTCCCATTGAAGGAAAAAATAATAACAAAAACCAGTCTTTAGGGGTAAACATCTGATGAAGGGAAATAAAGTTAAGAATTCCATTCAAAGACAAAGAATGCTTTGAGATCTCTTCTGGTTACACAGCTGCCTTTACGGATCTGTCCCAGCTAGACTCATAGATCCCTAGGGATGCCGCACATGGACTTTCAGAAAGTGATTTTCCCCTTTGCCCTGCTTGGCAGGAAAGTGGACTGAGGAGGAGGGGAATCCACCCGACTGTCTCATGGTTGCTTAGGATTAGTTTCATGAAGGTGACATATGCAGGAGGACCCAGTTTTAACAGACAGAACCATTCTACCTAGAGGCATCCATTCTTTGAGTCTGGTTCATTCCTTTTGGCTCTGCAGTTTTAAATAAGGCAGAAAGGCTAGAGGGTTTTTTTTTTATTATAAATGACACAATGTGAAGAGTAATACTGTTCTTCATAACCTTGTAAAGTTACCTTGTTTTTTTTTTTTAGAAAAAAAAAACCTTATCATATGTGTTCACAAATATCACACACATAAAACCTCCTCTTCCCTAACTCCACCTCAGAAGCCTTATAGTGTCCTGGAAATGGCTGGGTTTCTCCTGCCTCATAAGAGACACAGGTTCAAATTCTGTTGAGGGAAAAGAAAAATGAATACCTTCCCCTGCATGCTATTTTTTCACATTGTCTTCTCTACAGAATTTCTATAAAAGGCTCACACAACCTGAAGTTCCTTTTCCCTTCTTAGCACACAAGCCCTAGTACCAGAGACCCTTAAGATAACTTCTTGGCCTTCCTGTGAACCGAAGCTTCTTGACAATACTGTATTCACTTCTAGTTCCCAAAAGGGCAAACTTCCATTTAAACAGGAAACCTTTTTTAAAACATTGTACTGTATTTCATCGCTGGGTAGGTGTGCTTTGAGTATTTATGAGAAAAGAAGTTTTGCTGTTTGCAGGTGACTCACCTGTCAAGCACACTATGGTGATTTAATCAATCTACGTTGATTAAGGCTGGCAGAGAATGAGCAGAATACGAACCAAGGACTCTTAGTCCTTTTAGCTCATGCATGCTGTCGAGAACATTCTGGTATGTAGTGTTTCTCTATTGCTATATAATGAATAATTGTCTGAAAGCTTAGGGTATTAAAACAACAAACAGCCCTCACTGAAGGTCAAGATGGGGAATCTAACCATCAACATCACTTGGCTTAGTGATTCTGGTTCAAGGTTGTATGGAGTTCCAAGGAAGCTGGAAGCTATCAGTTGGGACTCCTGTAGCTGAAAACCTAGGGCTGGGGGAAACACATCCAAGATGGCTTACTCTACTGGTTTGGGGAAGAGACCTCATGAAATTCTCTGCAGACTCTGGCAGAAAGCGTCGGCTCTCAGCTGTGTGTGAGCTTCTTCATAGGAGCCACCATGACTTGGCACTGGGCTTTACTCTGGATGAACACAAACAGACAAAAAGTCTGCTGGTTCTACTGCTACCACACATATAAAGTATTCTTAGTCATACAAGCCAACTCTAATTAAATGTGGGAGAAGACAACACAAGGGTAGATGATCCAAAGGGAATTGGATCATGGGTGGTCACCTTTAGAGTCAAGAGCCTCTTCCCAGAATAATGCAACATAGAATAATTCACCTGGGTAAGAAACTCTTCATTACAGACTTAAGTGTTTATCTGGTAATAAAGCCAGAATGCTTTTTTCAAAGGATTAGGTTAATTACAGCCTCAGAGACACAAGGATCAACTAAGTAACAATGCTCCAGAAAAATAAAAAAGGAAGATCACTATATAACAAAAAGTCCCAGTGTTCAGGAAGCCACCAGCAGGCCATTGCCATTAAAGCTTAGGGATAGCAAGGTACACAGGCATGAACCAGATCACAAAAGGTCTTAAAAAACCAATGGAGAAGAGGAATTTCATTGTTCCTTGTGGAGAACCTGTGAAGTTATGTCAGGAAATGATTCACAAAGCCCAGCTTGTATTTAATTACGTGTTCTCTGTCCTAAATGTAGTGATGAACCACAGAGTTGGCTGGGAAGCCACCACACTGTGATGGTACAGACACAAGGACAGATAATGATGGAAGCCGGTATACAAGGGGAGACTGGACGTGGCCCCTTGCAAGGAATGGCTTGGAGGAAAATGTAAGAGAGATGGCAATTAGTTTGCTCTTGGAGAAGAAAGAAATGGAGACATGAACAAAGCATTTGAGCATCTGCCTTGGACAACTGGGAAAGTGAGACTGGCTCTCCCCAGGGAGACACAGGAGTGGGGAGAATCTGAGAATTTTCTGGAACATGCAGATAATACACTTGATGAGTTTTTCTCAGGACATAGCAAAGTAACGATGTGAAGACTGCAAAGCCAATCGCTACTTTATACAACTGTAGAAAACACATAAACATTACATGTGGAAAGATTTATGATGAACATTAAATATTAAAATCAAAATGAGTTACTTTTTTATTAAAAATTACCCATACATTTTTAAGGCAGTGTTTCTAGCCCTGAGTTTTTATTAATTGTGCGTCATTCTGTAACAATTTTTAAAACTCCTCAAACTGCCAGCAGTACAAGATAGCATCTCTTCATCCTTACTAGCCACAATGCACCCTTATGGAATTATTTTATTTTGTTTGTTTTTGGTTGATATTTACAAAGAAAGTGAAACTGAGTTTTTAATAGTATTTTTGGTATTTCAGTTTTGTAATTTTATCTTTCAGAAGAAAAAAAAACAAAAAGGATTTTTAAAAACATGTATTGGTTTTATATTTTTAACTACAAAAATGTGTCCCCTTCACTGAAATCATTATACAGCTTCTAGTCTAGGTCAGCCCTGCCTGGCGAATGCCGTGATAATGTAAATTTATAATTGCAGCATTTGGGAAGCTGAGGCAGAAGAATAAAAGGTCAAAGCTAGCCCGGGCTACATAAGGAGCTTGCAGCCAGCCTGGGATGTAGAGCGAGGCACTGTCTGAAGTTTTTTAAGAAGTTGCCCATTGATCTATAATAAGATACAGGCAAAGACACTGCTACACTTTTGAGATTTTACAAAAGAAAATATGGCCCCCGGTTGTAAACCAATGTTTACGCTACTGCTTGCAAGTACCCGACAATGGACTGGACTTGAGGGTGGCCGCTGGACTTGAAGTCTGCTTGTGGAAGCTGAGAACAAAGCTTCCCAGGCCGACAGCAAAGCCAGGAGTACTCGATAGTTCCTGAAGCTGACTAGAAAATATATCTTCACTTTCAAATAAACGCCAGCACAGAAAATTTCCCAAGAGGAAATAATTTGCTCCTAGCATATAGTGGCTTTGAGATTTTAAGATGTAACCCCAATAGCCGAACAGGCTTTGTGAAGAGCTGGTGGTCAGGTGATTGAAGGTCCCACCCTAGAGGAAGGTTTGGGTTAGGTAAACCCTTCTGATTCTGTGGCACTTACAAGTGGAGTATCTTTATTGTGATTGGGCTTATCTAGAAAGAAGGAGTAATGATACCTATTTTCTGTGATCTTCTGAGAATAAAATGCTGACTTAGAGGTACCATCAATTAAAATAAGCAATCGTTATTTTTGGGAAATGGCTATTCCCGCATAAATTTCAGATCACTATCACGCAAAACAAACGGTATGGATTTCACAGTGGTCACACAGTAATGGCAATAGCTTAAATCTAAATTGTGTTTTAGGTTCTGTAAATACCACTCCCTCCCTAAGCCCATTAATAATAAACCACACTTCTCTGCAGAGAATCTGCTAGGGAGACTGTGTCCAGCCGCTGGTGGGAAACGGGTGAGCACTGAGCCAGGCAAGCTCGGAGCCGACAGCCATTAGTGAGAAATAACAGATGGTGTCTCACTTTTTGCTGTAGGCAAAAAGCCAAATGACATGACTAAATAGAAAGACAGCCCCAGAGGACAGCAGTTGGTCTCCTACCGAGCATGGAGCCTGAAAGGCAGGGACATTTTTAATAACCTTTCTTTGACAAGCTTAAAGCTATTTAATGCCTAAGCCTGTCATACCTATCCGGCCAGGAGAACAGGTCTCCAGAGAGAAACCCTGCAGTATGCAATCTTACCTCCTCAGGAAAAGCATCAACTGCACACACATAAAAAACATTATAGAGCAAGGTCACCCAACAAGAGCTTTCCGTTTAAATAAAAAACAGCCATTGCCCCTCCTCGTAACCCTCTGGACCCGGTCCCCAGTCTGCAATGGAAAGAAAGCTGGGGTTCTGTCCAGTTGTGACTAAAATTAAACAGTAAGGGTCTTCTGTCTGCTTTGGCTGAAATTTGAGACCAGTTTAATTAGAAGGAAATGCACTGTAAATTACTGTGTGCTGAAAGTCTACACAAAAAGAAAAAAGGGAAAAAAATGATCTCATATTTCTTTATATATTGGGTTTCACTTTTTCATTAAACCAAAGGAACCAGCGAGCAAAAAAGTGTCTGGAATAAACGGGGAAATGAGCGATCTTCGTGATTAAAGCTCTTCATTATCCCTGGGCTGTAATGCTCGGCAGGTGTGACCCAGCCCTCTATAGAACACTGTGTGTGCACCCCCGCAAATTTACCTAACGAACTGCGCTCATTTTCCAACAAAGTAGCAGAGCCTTATTGTGGACATGAGTCTGTTTCTCGGCGGGGTCCATGGCTCATCTTGTCCCATTTGCTTAATTTTCTGTCATCGCCAAACCATCACGTTTTAATAACTCTCTGCTTTTTTTTCTCCAACCTTATTTGAATGCAAGGACGCTGGAGAGACTTCCATGCTGAGCGGCTGGTTGAAGGTAGTTTGGACTACCTCAAGATCATGCAAACGGTCAGTCTGTCAACACTTCCCATTTCTGCTATTAGAGGTCCTGATTGCCATGCTAATTCCATTAGTTTTAGTGTGGAGTCGATGGAAAACGTTCCGGAAAAAAATGTTTGAAGGGGCTGGGGATGTGGCTCCTTTAGTAGAGTGTTTGCCTCGCAGGCATGAAGCTTTGAGTTCCATCCCCAGCAGCGTGAAAAGGTACGGTGGTGCCTGCCTGTAATTCCAGCTCTAGGGGGAAGGAGGTGAGGGTTCAAGGTCATCCCTCTCCACGAAATGAATAACTGCCAGCCTGAGGTGCATGAGACTCTATAGGAAAGAAAATATTGTTCAAAAAATGTAAGCAAATATATAAACTCATTTTACTTTAGTTTAGAAACGTTAATGTTGGTTTAAAAAAATATATCATTCACAGGCTTGGAGAGATGTCCCAGCAGTTCCAGCACTTGCTTTTGCAGAGGACCTGGGCTTTGTTTCCAGCACGCACATGGTAGCTCCAACCGTCTGTAACTCCAGTCCCAGGGTACCTCCATGGGCATTGTATGCACATGCTACACACATACACAGGCAAATCATACACTTAAGATACATACATAAATAAATATTTAAAAATTATTCACATTTTGAATTTTGAGAAACAATTTTGAAGGAACTTGCAATAAGCCATGTTACACATACATGTACAAGTTTAATAAGTTTTCTAGGAGGATGTGAGGACATAAAGTTTGGTGACCCAAGTGCTGTAGGGATCTAGAAATGAAACGTTAAATTTTGTTTGGACTCAATGTAAGCTCAAATCTTATTTCCACCACCTCATGCATCTTCAGTATAGTCTTTCCCCTCAGACTTCAAACTTACAGATAAGTATGGTATGGTGACTACAAATTAAATTAGTGATGCTTTCCCTTCTTGGCATAGGGCTGGTACACTGTCAAGAGTTGAATAAAGAGTAACCCTGGTGGATATAGTTCAGATACTTTTATGAATAAAATGATAAGGTTCTTAACACAGAGTGTTGAATATCTCTAAGAAACATTTCCTCGTGAATGTGGACGACATACTGTTAAGGATTGCATATGCATATGCAAATATAAACAATTACAAACATCCTATACTTTATAAATATGAGTGAGCCTGGTTTAGCGTCCAGGACCCCTCTCACCATGGCATCTACTCACAGTTCACAAGCTGTATTCCATGGTGATGGAGAAGGAATCGGGAACCATGGTAACGAGTCCTAAGTGGTCCCCTGGATAGGCAGAGGGCTGATTTGTGAGATCAATAGGACACCAAAGGTGTCACCGAGCGATTCTCCAGAATAGATCAGAGAGTAGTTCTTGAACTTCTGCGTGCTAGCTGTGAGGATCAGTCCTGTGGAGATGCCCAGGGATGACAAGGGAGCCTTCCTACCCACTAGAAGCCCAGGCTCCCCAAGCAATGCTTAACTCATCCTGCATGTATGTCAGCATCTGCAACTAGCTCACATCCAACTGCAGCCTCATGCAGATCCTTATCCAGAACTCAGCTGAGCTGTCTCTGAAACCACAGCCCATACAAGCTGCAAGGTTATCTGTTGTAGGATACTCAGGGGTGCAATGCTTTGTCACAAAGATAGCCATACAAACAAGGGAGGCCGATCCCAGGCCAGTCTCCTATGTCTGGCTAAATGGAAATGTAATTGTCCTCATTTTGTACTCAGTGATACTTTTTAAGACTTCCCATTTTGTCAAGGGTCTTCTTTTCAGATCAAGAGACCTGGGAATGTTACAGTCTCCATCTCCCCAACAAGACTAAAAAGTTTGCATTTGTCTATAATTCTCTTCTCTTCGAGCTTGCTGCTAGAACTTGGAAGTCAACTTAATTCTGAGTGCTGTTTTCCTTTTCCCATCAGTTTTTTTCATGTTGATTGATGTGAATGAATGTTCAAATCACACTTTTTACCCTCACCCTTTGCATGACTCACCTTTCCTTGTGCTGTTTTGAAGGGAGCACATATTCAATAGGCCTCCACTTTGATCAGGGGAGCTTTGCTCAGGTCTGAAGGGGCCAGGCTGCTTTTACCAGCCCTGTGATTATTCTGAGGTTCCTTAGGGTCATCAATTCCCAAGAACTACAGTTAGTTATTTGCCTCACTTTTTGTTGCTGGTTTGTTTGTTTTTGTTAATAACAGTCAAAACAAATATTATACATCCATTTTGTTGCTTATTTTTAGGCTTTTTGTGAAACTGGGAATTGAACCTAGGTGATGATCATGCAAAAAAGTGCTCTATAGATGAATACATCCCTGCCTATTTATTTAAATAATTATTTATTTCTTTGTTTTTGACACAGGCTCTTGATAAGTTGCCCAGATCACACTAGGCAAGTACCCTATAGATAGGTACATCCCTGGCCCATTAAATTACGTATTTATTTAATCACTCATTAACCAATGAATTAAATTTTAATTCAGACTCCTGCTAAGTTTCTCAGGCTCCAGGCTTGCCTTGAATTCACTCTGTTCCCTTGTCTGAACTTGAAATTTCAATGCTCTTGCTTCAGCCTCCTGAGTAGCCTGATGAGGGGCCTGAGTCATCCTGCAATGGTTTATGGCAGTTTTTCATAGTCTTCCTGCCTAACCAGGATGCTGAAATACTGGAGGATCCTGGACCGTTCAAGGGAGATGCCCTAGGGCTTCATTAGTCATTAATTTTTACTTTGTGCATTATAAATAATCAGGGTGTTTTAGGCCAAATCCCTAAAGGGAAAACTCACCAGTTCTGTGTGGCTTTGTGCTTCAGTTCCTCTCTAGAAAAATTACATACACCATGCAAGCTTATCATGGAGACATAGTTTAAAGTCAGCCTCAGACATTACAGAATGGCAGCGATTAATAAAAAACCTTCCCATAATTCAAATTTCTACACATTTCTTCTGTAATTACCTGTGTATGTGTAAGTGATTTAGTTTTTACTCATTTTAGAGTTATCACAATTTATTATTGTTATTATTTTCAAAATATTAAGATAGGATACATTTACTTGGAATTTGAGACAGGGGTCTCTGCAGTGCTCCTAATTTGAATTCAATATAAATCGCTACACATTAGTTGAACGTTCTGTGATGATTACTCAGATTGCCACATGCCTCAGAAGGCTAGAAACACTATGACCTAGCACCCAGCCAAAGCATGTCCATCGGTTGTCGGCACTATTACCTTCCTGTTGCCAGAAAGCTACAGAATTTAAGTTCTTAATATCAAACTCCAGCTAGAAATTCTGGCAAATTGTTTAACCACTTTAAGCTTTAGCTAATTAGCTGATGTGTGTGTGTGTCTGAGTGTGTGTGTGTGTGTGTGTGTGTGTGTATGTATGTGCGCGCGCGTGCTTTGGGAGTGTATGTATGTGCTTGCATGTGTGTCTTATATACATGTGTATGAAAGGGTGTATACATGTATGCATGTGTCTGTATGTATCAGTCATGACCCTCCTGAAAATACTGTGAACATCTTTAAAACTCCTTTGTACATATTTCCGGGGTGAAAAAGGTATGTCAGCCAATGCCTGATTCCTTAGCTATAGAGAATCATTTTGTGGAATGTGACATTTTGCTCTTTCCCCATTAATCACGATGGCTCCTTCCCCACTAGCTCATTCTGTTGAATTTGTTTCCTATCCTGTTTTATCCTGTTTTCTAGCTAACAAGACACAGTTAACCAGTGCCAAGCATCGTCTTTGTTTTAATTTTAAACTGTGTCCCTAGTGATTCCTCTCCTGTTTCTTAAGACCGCTTTTTAATGCCTGAGACTGTCCAGAGCCCTCCACTTTCAGTCTTTCTTTTGAATGTAAATGTTATTTTGCTATTCACCTGAAGAACTCTTCCCAGCAGAAGGCAGCCCCTCCCATTAACATCTATGTTAAAATGGTCCTTTCTTCCTGTACCCTGGAAAGAAGGCAGCTCTTTCCACAGGGCTTTCCTTTGAGCTCGGCTTCTTATTCCCAGTTGTTGTACCTCAGATAGAGTGGTGTGTGTGTGTGTGTGTGTGTGTGTGTGCGCGCACGCGCATATGTGTGTATGTGTATGTGTGTATATGTGTGTGACACAATAGATATAAAATTAAAATGACTCCACCTTAAAGCAGCTTAGTGCTCTTCCATCCATTATCCTCCTCTCTTTCGCACCAGTGTTCTCTCATTCTCTTCCAGAACATTCTGTACACATTAAGTACACTTAAGTCATCCTTCATCGGAAAGCCAAACAAAAGGAAACAACACCTCAATGTTGTGTGTTGAGACTTGTCCTTCTGAAATTTTTATGTCCCCAAAATGTGCTCAACATGTGAACTTGTTTAGAATAGTCTTTGGATAAGTTATCAGTAAAGGTGAAGTATAGTTATTATGTAAGTTATTAGTTAGCCCCTAATCAAATGTTTGGTTTTTCAGATGAAAAGAAAACACTCAAATCCACACAGACATATACAGAGAGAGAAAGAGTGATCACAGACACAGACATGTACACACACATACACTGACCCATACACATAGAGACAAACATACACACACAGTGGGGAGGTTCTAGTGAAGATGTAGTCTCTAGAAGGCTGTCTTCGTTCATGGCATCCCAAAGGGCAGACCGACCGTAACTCCCAGCAACCTGCAGAGGGAAGAACTGCATTTGCTTTAACTCTCAGAGAAAAGTCAATTTTGTCCCCTATTTACCTCAGATGTGTCCTCTAGTAGTGCAGACTTCAAAGGCCACCATGGATCACTTTTTGGGGCTGCGGAACCCCAGACCCTGAATTTCTTGTGAACAACTTGTTATGCTTGCAGCTGTTCTGTGCAAAACAACTTGTTTTCCTGTGTTTGCAGCTGCTCTGAGCATGAGACCCTGAGGAGTTCCGGATGGCAGGGGAGTGGTTTCTGGTGTGTTTGGCTGGGGCGTGGCTATCAGTTAAGGATCCCTATATAAGCTTCCCTAGAGCTCAATAAAGTTGGCATTCTTGTTTCAAGGATGACCCGTGTCCCCTTGTCTCTGTCTGTGTGCATATGTTTTTTCTCCAGCCTAATTCCTGTCTCATAGTGTAGGCGCTACAGAGCACAAATATATGGAGAAGCCCTCCTTCTTCACCGCCAGATTTTCATTGTTCTTGCCTGTAGCTCTCATGACTCTACTCTCTTCAACTCATGGTTCCACCTCCGAGTCACTCATTTTGTTAGTTCATTTTTATGTTTTCAAGCTATTTGTCTGCATGGGTTCTTGAATAACTCTACTTATGTATAAGGCTTTATATGGTAGAAGAGCCAAGACTGACAAAGTTCAGAGACAGAGGCCGCCTAGAGTCAGCAATTTCACTTTATTTTCACTTCAGGAGACTGCTAACACAAGCAACGACAGGAGCATGCCTACCTGCAAGCACAGAGTTCCATGATGCAGCTGCTATGCTTTGAGCACAACCACGGTCACGAAGTGGGTCAGGTACCTCATCTATGTCCCTTTAAGCTGTGGAGTTAGATACTTACCCTCACTAATAGTTAATAATCAGTGTGCACAACATCCTGGTGGTACAAGGTTAGCTCCCCATAATAAGAAGGTCACTCCTCCATAGGATGACTTTAGCAGGGTAATGGTGCAGTGGAGTGTGGGAAGTCTCATTTGAAACTACATTTGTCAACAGCATGCTTATGCAGTTATATTTCCACTCACCATAGTTTTCACTATTTCTTTTCCTTGCATGTATGTGTGTACGTGTGCATGCATGTGAGGAACACAGGTCAACAATGGGTGCCGTCTTCCCCACTAACTCTCTACATTATTTTTTGAGATAGGGTCTCTCTGAGTCTGCACCTCACCCATTGGGCTCAAATTGCTGGACACCACATAAGCCCCAAGGATCTCTCTCTCATCTCAGTGCCGAGATGACAAGCACCTCCCATCTTTTTCTACAAGGTTGCTGGTGACAGAACTTAGGTCCCAATACTTGTACAGTAAGCCCTTTACCAATTTAGCCATCTCCCCAGCCCCTATGACTATCAACCTCCTTTAGGATTTTATATGGGTGCTACTCACATCATAAACCAAGCAGAGATTGACTGGACAAATGGGGCTGCTTTCAATCGTGCTTTCCGTGCTTGTGCAACAGACTATTCCCACAGTGGTAGTCATAGAATTCTCAAGTCTTTTTTTTTCCTTGCAAAATAGTAGCTAATTTGGGGCTAGAGAGATGGTTCAGTAGTTAAGGATGCTTGGTGTACCGGGCAGTGGTGACACATGCCTTTAATCCCAGCACTCAGGAGACAGAGGCTGGTGGCTTTCTATGAGTTCAAGGCCAGCCTGGTCTACAGAGCAAGTTACAGGACAGGCTCCAAAGCTTCACAAAGGAACCCTGTCACCAAAAACAAAACAAAAAGCAAAAAAAAAAAAAAGAGAAAAAATAGAAAAAAGAATGTTCATTGCTCTTCCAGAGGACCTGGGTTCAGTTCCTAATACTCATAGGGCAGCTTCTAACCATGTGTAACTCCAGTTCCGGGGTTCCAACCCCTCTTCTATATTATGTGCATGTACCACATATGCATGTGCATGCACAGACATGTACACACAGAGATACTCACACTCATAGACACAAATAAATGGAAAAAAATTAAAAAATGAAAGAAAATTTATACTCTGTGGTAAGAAGAGGCACCGTTTAAAATTCATTGCTTCCAGCTAAACTCTGTCCCTGATCTTTCTCTGGGTGAAAACAGACTGCATTCGAAAACTGACACAGAGTTTAGATTATTGGAGTGTTAAGAATGGAAATATTTCTTCACACTAAAAGATTATTTTTCTTTTCAAACTTTCAGATCACTGTTTGAGCATCCTAATAATCCTACCCTGAATATTCAATTCAGTCCCCACATACACAGAGGCAAATCCCACAGGAGTACCAAAGACTGACATGCAAATACTTTCAGTCTTCAATTCAATCCCCACGTTCATGGAGACCATCACACAGGAGAACCGATGGCTGACACGCAAAACCTCTGAATCTTCAATTTAGTCCCATGTTCATGGAGGCCATCACATAGGAGTACCGGTGGCTGACATGCAAAAATACTGTTGAGAAACTCTCATGGTTACAACCCTTCCATGGAGAAAGAGTTCTTGACTCTTGCCATTTCCAGAAGGGAAAAAGTGCTGTATCCTTCTCAAAGAGAATCTCTCTCTGTCTCTGTCTCTCTGTCTCTGTCTCTGTCTCTGTCTCTCTCTCTCTCTCTCTGTCTCTGTCTCTGTCTCTCTCTCTCTCTCTCTCTCCACATTTACTATTTGCTGGTTCCTAGCAGAACTGAACAGAATCCTGTTGACTCATATGTGAACTGACTCTTATTCCAGCATTCTGCCTCTCTGCTTTCCATCTTGTGTATTACACCCCATTGCCATTTCTTATGACCCAGGTGCCAGCTAAGAGTGAGTTACTAACCTGAGCTAAGATAAAAGATGGGGACTATAGTTAGATTCAATTCTGAGTTTCCTATGGCTATAGAGGCACACTTGAAATCCTAGCACTCAGAGACTTAAGGCATGGGGATATGGGTAACATGTCAAGACTCTGGAAAATAAACAAGCAGATGAATGACTGAAGCAAGCTTGCTTAACTGGGTATCAGAAGGCTACATAAAGGGATACAAGCCTTTGGCAAATGAATAACACTTGTGTCTAAAAGCTTACAGCTGTGTGTGAAGCTGCTCCAGGGGCTTCCTATGGCACTGACCAGGCAATGATTATCTTGAATTCTAGACCCTGATCCTGAGCACTAGATGCAGAGTTCTGTGATTCTCCTACTATTAATGCAGTAGCTTTTATGGACACAAGTCAGTTTAAGATTTTAGCTATAGCCGGGCGGTGGTGGCGCACGCCTTTAATCCCAGCACTCGGGAGGCAGAGGCAGGCGGATCTCTGTGAGTTAGAGGCCAGCCTGGTCTACAAGAGCTAGTTCCAGGACAGGAACCAAAAGCTACGGAGAAAACCTGTCTCGAAAAATCCAAAATAAATAAATAAGATTTTAGCTATAAAATGGAAAGCAACAGTCTTAGTCTGTCCAAGATAAGATTCACATGGTAACACCTGAGTGGATCCCTGACCTACTTTTAGGCAAAGAGTTTTAGAACTGCCGGATAGTCTACTGAGGCCACAGAGGAGTTCAGAACAAATGTAGGAAAAGGTAGGGAACAGTTACCTTCGGAAACACGAATGCTGCACTGAATCATTCGTTCTCTTCTTCTCTCTTAAAATAGGTGTTTTTAAGTTTCCATTTTAACTTTAGGTATTTAAGTTGAAAATGAGCTCTGTCCCTTCTGTATAAACTGTAGTGCATACCTGGTCATTTGAGAACATGGGCATGGTGTCAGTGTGCTGAATACGGTGTAACTTGGGGGCTTATATCTTCAAGATCACATACAGTACTTGTTAGCAGTCTCATGCTAAGCACACACAATTGTGCAGGGACCACCTAGGTGTGAACTTTTCTACACAGGAGTGCAGTGCATTTCACGTGTATCTTAATAAATAAAACTTGCCCGGGGAGCAGAGAATTAAAACACTGGCCAGCCTTATTGACTAGGCAGTGGTAACACACACCATTAATCCCAGTAGCCACACTAGTTACTACAGAAACCAGGTGGTACATGCCTTTAATTCCTGCCCTAGAGAGGATTATAAAACGGGAGGAGACAGCTCTCAGACTCAGTCTCATTCTGGGATCCTTGGAGGCAGGATCGCCATTCTTGCACTGAGGTAAGAGCCAGTGGCTGGCTGCGTTGTTTATCTGGCCTCAAGGTTGAACTCTGAGCTTTTATTAATCGTGCTCCACAGGAGACCTATGGTCATTCGATAAACAATTCTGTAGTTTATAGCTGTTTCAGACTGACAAGTGGGTTAAGAATCTTTCTTGTCTGTTTCATTGGCTGACCTTTGGATACACTTGTATTACCTTAAGGGCAAACATCCATTTTTTTTCTTCTAACTAATAAAGTTTGCCCAAAATTTTCAGTGAAAATTTGTGAAATGTTACCAACCAACAGAAGAATAAAGATATTTAACAATATGCTTTCAAAAAAATGTAAAAATGATAAGTATACTGAAACCTCAGACTCTGAATCGGTTCTAGGGTCAATGTCATGATCTATCTGCATTTGTAATAGCCAACTGAGATGGTCTTTTCCTTCTGACCCTATGCCCAGAGGCACAGGTTTAGCTTTCTCCGTAGGGTCTTACACCTATGAGGTGATGCCCCTTAATAGTTAAGTGATGCCATGAATTGGAGTCACAGTTATGAGCTCAAATTTTAGCACTTGAATTTACTAAACAGAAACATTACTGATTCCATGTCTTAAATTTCTACACACGCACACGCACACGCACACGCACACACACATACGTGTTTCTATGAGTGTGTATGGGTACATATGTGTGGGTGCTCATACCCACGTCCTTACTTACACCAGAGGGGCACACTGAATGTCCTGCTCTCTCGCCCTCTACCTTCCTCCCTGGAAACCGGAGGTAGGCCTATAGCCTGTAGGCTCTAGTCATTCTCCTGTCTCTTCCTAGTTCTGGGTTTACAGGTGTGCGCGAACCATACCTGGCTTTGTGTGAGAGTTCTGAGGATTAAACTCCTAACCTCCTGCAAGAAAAACTAACAAGTGCAGGAGGTCGAGAGGTGTGTTGGGGATTTGTGAGGAAACAAATGTAGTGAAAAATAATGAGAAGTCTGGGGTTTGTTCATAGGAAAATCTGCTTCAAGGCAAGGAGAAGAATAAAAGGGATCAAGAAAACATGCAGTGCCCCAGCCTGTTCCCCAGGGAAGACCAAAGGTGTGCGGGGAATATAAAGACAGAACTTATATGGCTTCTGTCTTGTGTGTCTCATGTCTCTTTGCTAAGAATAAAGACCTTGAGAGAAGGTTCATGATAGATGTGGAAGAATAAGAGTGTTTTCCAAGGGATCCAGCAGCAGTGTTGGTGACAGACCTGGGAAGGGTCCCAGTCGGGGTCAGTCTAGGTGAAGTCTGGCCGAAAAGACTGGAGTGGAGTAGCCAAGGACCCTCTAGAAAACGTGTGTGGTTCTCAGCGTGTGGGTTATGTTCTCTCTGGGGGTCTACTGACCCCTTCACAGGGATCCCCTAACACCATCAGAAAACACAGATTTATATCACTCTTCATTAACAGTAGCAAAGTAACGGTTATGAAGTTCCAACAGAAATAATTTTATGATTGTGGGTCACCACAACATGAGTAGCTATATTAAAGGGTTGCAGCATTAGGGAGGTTGAGAACCACTGGTCTAGAATATATAGTACCTCACAACTGAGGAAACAGACCTAGAGATTTTCTGCTTTGTCAGAAAGCACCCAGAGAAGTAAGAGAAGTCTAAACATATAAACATATGACCCCATATTTCTAACTCTCACGTGTGCTGGGGAAGTAGTTCCCAGTGATGAAAAGAGGCATAGGTCTGAGAGGTCAAAGTCAAACGAGAGAGAGAGAGAGGGAGAGAGAGAGAGAGAGAGAGAGAGAGAGAGAGAGAGAGAGAAGCTGGATTACTAAACATCAAGCTATGGGTAGGAGTTGGCTGTTAATGTCCAGTTTCCATTAACAGCCAAAGGAGATTGTCACATGCGGCTGAGGACTTACAACTAAGACAATGGACAGATCCAGTGTTTCCTGAGAATCACAGCTACTTTTCTACATAAGCCACTTGGTTTTATCATTTTTCATCTGCAGAACCGGTAAATTAAGCAGGCAGAGGTATTAGCAGCACAGGATAGTTTTAACATTGAAATAAAGTCTGTTTATAACCAAATTAGGTAAAAATCTAGTAACATGGAAAGGAAAGAGAAACAAAAACAGTACCTCATCATGAGAAGTGTTTATAATACAATTAGTCACCCTTTTCAATGAATTCTCACTCTATGAAATGGATAAACGACTGTGAATAGTGCAGAATTGAGTCAATCAAATGATGAGTTATGTCCAAAGCAGTTATGCAAATTTGTATTTCAGAACTTGACTGCAAAAAAGGTAAAGGCTAAACATAGAATCGCTTGGGGTAAAAATAAAGTATCCCCTTATGTCAAGCACTTGAATATAGTTCAGTATTGTCCACAACTGAATATGAAGTCAAAAACCTAAAAATACCCAGATCCTATTTTCAATATTTGTTACTGAAATATTGACATTTAATGAAAAGGATGTGTTAGCTTTTCCCAGGACAAAGATATTTACTAGTTCCCCTTATATTCAGAACATTCATTTATACAAGGCAGGTTTGATATGAATGTCCAAAGAGCAGAAGCTTGGGAAACCAACAAATGTATGTGTGTGAATACTCATGAAGAGTTTACATACAGCAAGACAAAAATTTATTATAAAAATGATTGATAGAGGGCTGGAGAGATGGCTCAGTGGTTAAGAGCATTGCCTGCTCTTCCAAAGGTCCTGAGTTCAATTCCCAGCAACCACATGGTGGCTCACAACCATCTGGAATGAGGTCTGGTGCCCTCTTCTGGCCTGCAGACATACACACAGACAGAATATTGTATACATAATAAATAAATAAATATTTAAAAAAAAATGATTGATAGAAATGGCTGCCTTTCATTTAGGTTTGCTTAATATATTCTAGAACCAAGGATCACAAACATGCCAAAACTCAAAATGCTTAAGAACAATTAATTTATCAAGAAATGATAAAGACCTAGTTATTTATGATAAAGAATAAATAAAATAATATAATAGGAGCTCATTAAAAAGACTTTGAAGTAAACATAGAAACAATTTTCTCAGATAAGAAACATTATAAATCACCAAGATCTAAATCCCCAAAACCAAATGAGTAAGACTTATGTCATAAACCATAGAAGCACTTTAAGGCATCTGGCAAAAATATTATACAAGATATCTTCTCTTGCCAAAAGACATAAAAGTTAAAAAAAAAACAGATTAAACCGAATAAAAGTCTACTCATATTTTAGTATGCTAGGATGAAGAATGAACAAACAGTACAGGCAGGTGTGGTGGGGGCATATCTGTCTGTAATCTTAGGAACAGGAAACCAGTGAGTTTGAGGCCAGCCTGTGCAAGGTAAGACCCTGCCTCAAAGTCAAAACACAAATCAGTGGGGTAAGGCTTCAGTATTTTACAAGTGATGTTGATAAGACTGAATCTCCTTTGTTTCTCTAAACACAAAAGATTAAATTAAAAAAAACTTAAATTAATTAAACACAAAGCTCACATATACATATAAATAGACTAAAAATGGAAAGGATATGCTCGTATGTGCATATCTAATTATTAATTGACCCTTAAAAAGACTGAAAAGTTTTCCTGAGAGACCAACATGGAGCTAGATGGTGTTACATGAACTAATGACCTCGTTTTATGTGGAGTATGAAAGGTTGATTTCCTGAAACAGTAGAGTGCTGATTGACACTGGAGATGGAATCAAAGGGCACAGTATCCCAGAGACAGATAACCATAGCTAGCAGACCTTACTATGGCCTTGACCACTACTCAGCAACGTTAAGCATTTTCAGCACCAGAATCAGAATGTGAGGTGGTGCGTGTGCTCTGCCACTTGATTTTGCCTTTCACAATGCATCCAGTCATAAATCTATACCATTTTGATTGACAATCCAAGAACAGATTTTTAAAAAGTTTGAAAAGAACTATATGTCACTTTATAGCAATAACATGGAAATCTAGTATGTTCAAAGTCACAGAGATGATGCAGGATATGTACATGAAGATCACATAGGTTATGTGTGTATTTATACACCTTACTCTGAATCATAATATATAATTATGTCTCATATTATAGAACATTATATAAGGATTAGAAGTAACACATTATGTGGTGGTGACAAACAGAGCTGGTAGTTTATATATAATTTAAAAGTACAAGGTAATAAAAAAGAAGGATGCTAGGATCCATAATTGAAAATTTCTCTTCTACTTGAAACCATTGCTATCAGTTTGCTAGAATTGAGTACTGCTGGGTAATGAAGAGTGGCCACAGACAGATGACTTGGCAGTGTGAGACCAAGTTCAATATTTTGGCTCTTTTTATAGATTTAAGTTATTTTTGAACTCTGAAAATCCCGAGATTATTATGAGTTGCAAAGGAGAGATATCGCTGAAGTCCTCAGAAACACAGTAGTGTCTGACGGTCCTTGGTGTGGGGGGGTCCTATGTCTATGTGTTGCTTTTATTGGTTAATGATTAAAGAAACTGCTTTGAGCCTATAGCAGGGCAGAACAGAGCTAGATGAGAAAAACTAAACTAAATGCTGGGAGAAAGAAGGCAGAGTCAGGAGAAGTCATGTAGCCCTGCTGGAGTCAGATGGAACTTTACCTGGTAAGCCACAGCCAAGTGGCGATACACAGATTACTAGAAATGGGTTAAACTAAGATGTATGAGTTAGCCAGAAATACACTTAAGCTATTGGCCAAACAGTATTGCAAATAATACGGTTTCTGTGTGATTATTTTGGAACTGAGCAGGCAGGAACAAACAAGCTGCCTCTTACTACAGGTCCCTGCCTGGTTCCACCATAAGACAGATGCTGAGGAGAGCTCTGCAGGCTGCAGCAAGGCTGGGAAGGTATTTCAAGTCTGCGAGACCAGGGCTAACAGAAATAGAAACCATCTTTGCTTGTACATATGGAATTCCCATTATAAAAATGCTTCTTCGTTTCTATTTTAGACTAAAAATAAAAAGGGAGAAAGCATGCTCATAATCTTTGCAATTTTAAATGATAAATGTGATAACTTTGGCAGAATATATACAATGCATTTTATATAAAAGGTGGAACTAATATAACCAAATCATTTTTTAAAGTTATTTGCAACTGAGTGCTTTGTATAGATCTACCATGTGAGCCTACTCCTATACACCATAAACGTGAGAACTAATCAAACCAGTAGGAGGGATTTCCTCTCCTCCACAAGGAACCATATGGCAGGTAAAAATGTGGATAGTCACAACCACCAATGTCTCTCTCAAAGCCCTCTGTTCAGCCAGAACTACAGCTGAACTAACAGCACAGCTATGCAGACCTGGGACTGTTTTCTTCACCTGGTAATCCACACAGCAATATTCCAAGTGGAAAGTGCAGTGCAGTTCGGGGCACATGATCTCCTTCATAGAGATGGAGCTGGCAGAAATCCATCAACAAACCCCGAGCCCTGCGTGCTGCCACGCACACAGGCGCTATCAATCAAGTACGATGTCATCAGTGTGACTGGATGTCAAAACGTCCAATCTGATTTGAATCTCTCTCCATGGCAATGTTTCTTGTAGCTGAAGATATGTGGCTTTTCTGTTGGTTTTGGTAGTTTCATAGTTTTGATAATTTTTATAGCTTATTGTGATAGCTTATGAAAATAGTAAGAGGATCAGATTCAATAGAGAAATATTTTCTTTGCAATCCTGTGGCTTTTATCATTACACATGCTATATACTCTCTGAATTAAATGGGGTGTTGAGAACCTAATGATCCATACAGTATTTTAAGGATTCTTAACATATCTTCAAAGTTTGCCAATTCTCTTCTGAAAACTCTTTTAATTTTAATTGTCTTTACAAAAACTGTCAGCAAGTATTGTATGTAATCATAGTTCATCTGATTTCCAGCAGTCTGGAAAAGAAACATTGTGATATCAGAACAAACAGCAAAGCTTAACATGGGCCTTGGACCTCTTCTGGTTTTTATTACTTTAGGGCCTGAGTTCAAGTCATGAGTGCTTACTTTTGCTTTAGTTTAGGAGTTGAAGAAACAATCACTTGATTAAGTAAGTGACATTTACCATCTACATATTAACATAGAAGTTCCTGAACAGAATTATATGAAAAGTGATAGATCAAATAAGTAACAGATTCACTTGGCATACATTAAACACTTAGAAAACATGAAACTTTGGATCCTAATTACTGATTCTGTGCTAAAATGCATAATAGTGGTTCATGGCTTTCTCGAGCTCATGAGTGAATGAAATTGCTTTTGATAACTATATGGAATGAGCAGCCTGGAATCGTGTAATTTATTTATGCTACATTGTTAGAATAATTCAAAAGTTAACATGGCTTTTATGAAGGAATAAACCTTTATGTGATAAATATGTCTTAGATCTTGTTAATTCCTTACCATGCTCTGAGTCTTATACCACAGAAGCTACAGATTGGCTGAAATGGAACTAAAGTCAGGAATGGCTGAAGAAAACTCAGCTCTTTTTGATAAATAGGTTTGTCTCGATGTAGATCTCACACCACTGAGCTTGGAGGATAAGTAGGCATGACACGTTCAGACCTGTAAAAGGTCTGCATCAATACTTTGCATGTTTGTGTGGTTCAAACTTGTTCTGATTTGTGGAGCAAGAGAACTGAGTCAGAACTCTAAGTAGACAACATTCACACTCAGCACTGTGGGGAGCACACATAGACAGGCCAATCATACTGATGGACGGTCTGCATGGCATCACCACAAAAGCTGTAGCTGAAGAGAAATGCGAAGGACTTGGCTGGTGGCATCCATTTCTGGAAATCTGGGACCCACAAAGCTCTCTCAAATTCTACACTCGGTTTTAGCCACCTATACTCGGTGGAAATGTCTTACATAATGATTTTTCCCTAGAATAAGACGTAAAGATTAGAAATGACTCAAAGTAAAATATGCACACAAGAACCTGAGTTTTATTAATTATAGCTATAGATTTGCACACAAAGTCAGCATGGTCTGTTGTATTAAATATATTTAAGTGTTTCTTTTAGATATTTTACTGTTCTTTTCAACCCAAAGCTACCAATAGTAATAGGAGTATTTATTTATACATTAAGGTCTGAATTCTAGAGAAAAATTCTTTGTAAGCACACTATTTCACTATGGCTTCACTCTGTAGCCCAGGCTGGCCTAGAACTCACCATGTACTTCAGCCTGACATCCAGTTAGTGACAATCCTCCACCTCAGTTTCCTGGCATTCTGAAGTTACTAGGTGAGGACTGATTTCAGTACAGCAAGGTCTACACTCAAGTACCAAACAGCAGGCTGCTCCACATGTTCTCATGCATTTTTACTCGTCACAGAATCTGACTTCCGAGCATGCTCAGGCCCAGGCTTGGAGACTGGGGTCGATACCCGCTGCTGAAACTCTCATCTTCTTAAAGTCTCAAACACCTTCTATTAAGCAACCTCTGAGGGCCTAGATGGGTGTTTTCCTTACTTTGGATGGAACAATAAATAAATGTGTCCCATGGAATCAAATGAGGAAAGACAGCCCAGAGATTAGCCAGAGACAAAGGACATGCTGCAATTACCCAAGAGACACTTTAGAGCTAGAACTCCAAAAGCCAGCCGAGGAATTCCAGACACTCTTGAAACAAGGGAGGGAAAGCATGAATGCAGAAAGAAAAAAAGAGTATTGTATGCATTAGTTGTACAAAACGCTGCTCACTATTACTTCTTCATACATTTAAATAATACCCTTTAATCAGATTCAGCTTCACGACTCCAATCCTTTGCTTAAACAGTTCACCTTCTATTTTAATGTACTTTTAAAGTCTAGATTTAAAATGAAACCACAGCACTGAACTAATCAGTGAATAAGGTCAAGGGTCGAATTAAGAGCCAGAGAGAATCAACATCCTCAAAGCTAAAACCCAACTGGATCTCAAACAAACGGAACTCCACTATCACAACATTAGAGTCCAAGATGGACTCTAATGAGGTTAAAAGGAGGAAAGTGAGGTTAAAAAAAAAATCGAAAACATAATGGTGACATTTGGCAAAAGATACCCCCCCCCACAGAGATGTAAAATATGAAGTGTAACTAAATAGGACAAAATTCCATAGAACTATCCATCCCAAAAGACATAGCATTGACATTCCGCAAAAGATAGTCAAAGAAAAAAGTGGAGCAGCAGGAACTGCATTTTACCTGAAGAAAAACCAGTGCAAATGACAGAGTTTTCATTAGAAACCAGGAAAAGAAGAAAATATCACGGAGTTTTTAAAGGCAAGAAAACAGGCTATGTCTCAAGTCCTGTCTCTGGCTCAATAGCAATGCACTGTCAGATGGAGCACCACTAATGTAATATGCCACTAAAAGCCACATTCTAGAAAGCGTTAAAAGGAGGCGTTCAATAGCCATGTTTCCTTGCTCTGTTAAAGAATGACATGGTTCTACAGAGCATGAGAACGAGATGGGAGCTTCAAGAACTGTTTATGTTTTTCTAGAAATCGTGTCATAGGTAAAAACTGGTGTTAAAGCCATTTAATAAGTTTTAAAACTACTCCCGCTTTGCTTCCTTCCTGCCCTTTAGTTCCTGAAACATAAAAATAGATTCTTGAAAAAAAATGTCAGTGAATTCTAATGCTGTGACAGCCATGGTAATATTCCGTTTGAAGAATCCGGTTATAATATAAATTCTTCAAATACTCTTCCTTAGCTAATGTCTGTGACAACAATGAAGTCATTTGGAATCTACAGGGGCCAATTTGCACCGCATAGGTTTCAGGGCTTCCTGGCTATAATCAGAACATGGTGGCAGGGCTCAATGGGTTTGGTTACTATAGCTACCCCATATGCGGCCTTCCTCTGCTGACCAGGGACTATGCCATGTATCTGCTGTAAATTGCTTATTAGTCACTCGCCATTTATTTTCTGCTCCAACAGCAACCCCAAACTGGCCCTGTCAGAAATCCATGCTTTTGAATTTATGGGGAAACAGACCAGAAGGAAATAAACACATATTTTCCTGAGCCCTTCTCCCACTCACTGTTGCTTCTGCTCAGAAAAATACAGAGTATTTGTCTAAAATACTGCTAACATTATTTTGCATTTTCTGTGTTTTTTTTTTACAACAGAAAATGGAGAACATTCTCCTGCCAAAAGTATTCCAAATTATGAGATCTCTTTACATTTAGAAGAGAAGATAAAGATAAAACAACTAATAAACTTCAAGGATTTAACTTTTAAAATGTTTAATTGCTATTACATTGAAGGCTATTTAAAGTTCAGTTGTAGATACAAATTCAGTTATCACTTTGGGTAGATTGTGTTCTTTTACAATTTCATACATGTGCACTGTGAATTCTACACCCTCCCCCCGACTTCTCTTCCATCCCTAACAGCCCATCTTCTCCTTATAAACAAACCTCTTTCCTCTACTTGTCTTGGTTTTTGTTCAGTGTCCCACAGAATCTGACTGGGGACACTGGTGAGGTCAATTTCAAAGTTGACATCAGATGTTTTTACGGTACTGAACGTGTCTGGGACTTGCAAAGCAATCTGGCCACGTGCTCACATGGTTACATCTCCATTCACTGAGAGCTAACAGCACACACACTTATATCCCTGCGGGCACTGTGTCAATATTCTAAGTATATGCACAGCCTCGCACAGAATATCGTACTGAAGTTATTGATATCATGTCAAAAGCTCAGCACAGTAATGAACAATTCAGCAACTGTCTGAGAGCTTTGAGCTGACGCACGAATGAACAGACCCAGTATTTACCTAAAACAAACATGTTCTTTCTTTACATTCTATTTTCTCAATAGTCTTTAAAAATACGAGCCTTTTGGCTCATAATATAAATATATATATATATATATATATATATCATAAGCAAGGCATGACAGCACAACACAAATCTGTAATCTCCACTGCTATGGAGACAGAGTCAAGAAACCCTGAGATCAAGGTCAGTCTGGGCAACTCAGCAAGATCACTTTAAAACACAAAAGTAGTTCATTATTGAATTAGATTTTAATAATTTTTAGCACATTAAATCTCAACAACAGAGTGGCAACAGTGCTTACCAGATGAGTAAAAAATTGCCACTTTAATGTAGAAGTATAGGGTCATAAAGAATGTTGTGATAAACGCAGACAAGAATTTGCCTTTGGAACAAGTTGCCTTTTTAAACTGTGTAGAAGCCAATTTCAAATTAAACCTAGGATCTAGAGGTTACCACAGATGGCCTTCAGAGCTTGAAAGCGTGTTTGTAGCATACGTAAACATAAAATGTAAACTCAGTTTTCATGCTAGAACCCCCATGATCATAGTCAGGTCCAAAGGAAACCCCAATTCCCTAAACGCCAAAGTTCTATGTATCCAGAAACGAACCCAACCTGGACCACAGGAACATTTTCAGTGGGTAGAGTAAAGCCAGCATTCCATAGGAATGCACAAAACCAGTTCCCATCTTTGAATTTGGATATTTGGACTGCCTTTGGGAGTTTGGGGAATTGGAGTTTCCTTTGGACCTGACAGTAACTGCCTATGGAACTTGTTGCAGGGTGTGATCCAGAATGCTTACTGTGAAAAGACAGTGTCCCAACCACGATGGGACTTTACACATGGCAAGCTCCTTTTAACTCAAAACCTATCTGCAGTATGAAGAGCAAGGAAGCTCTCAGAGACAGATGGAGCCAGGCATCACTGTAATGATTTAAGCTCCTTCCCTTAGGGCCACGACATTACTAAGTCAAAAGGGCACTCATAGCCCCGTAGGACAATAAGCATCTGATAAATGAGGTGCTGCCATGCTTCTGATAGAGTAATTGATCATTTCCAATTAAATCTTGAGAAAAATCAATGGTTGCTTCTTAGACTGTTTACATCAATTAACTTGTATCAATAATGAATATCTTATACATGCTAAATTTTTAGCAGAGGGGTCATTCTGTTTATAACCTGTCCTATTTTTGAACTTTGGAATACAACATCAGAGTTAAAATATGACCGAGGGGAAGAATAAACTTGAAAACTCATCTATAGCACAAAATCCTTTTTGAGGGGAGGTCATGGATCTTACACTATGGCTCAGGCTAGCTCAGACTGGCCTGGGACTCATCTCTGACTTGCCTGAATGCACTATGTAGCCCAGGCTATCCTCAGAAATAGTCAGGGCATGGATGAACACAGATTCAACTCTGAAGCAGTAAAGTGACTCCGGGAAGTGTTTAAGACTGCTGGGTTGAAATCTGACAAAGTCACAATGTATTGGGACTTGATTATTCAGATTTATTCTACTTAAATCGCTTCTACAATGGGTTATACCTTTTAGATAGATGACTCTGGTGATGATACTGTCACAAGTTTTTGCTCCATTTCCATTTGCGCAAGCATAGTGATCGGTTACATATGAGTGTCACTTGCAGCCCAGAAATTCAGGCTGCTCCAGGAGAAACGAGTCAGAAGTTGGCTTGTTCCCAGTGAGCATGTGGTCTGGTGAGACATGTGGAGAGTGTATACACCCACAAGCAAGGGTCAAGGCAGGCAGCCCAAAGCAATTGCTTTTCCTTCTGATCTCCAAATACCTGGGCGGTTGGAAGGATACGGGGTGTATGTGTGGGTTTTCTCCCCTAGTTAATCTTCCCAGGGGATACCTTTCAGACATCTTTAGAAGCCTGTCTCTTAGTTGATTACAGATCCAATCAAGTAGACAACCAAGGCGTACACCCCGAGAAATTCAACACAAAAAACAACAACAAAGTCAAAACAAAGCACACAAAGAAACAAGGAGTCCCATCAATGCAGTGAGGTTTGATCTCATCTGAAGAAACTTCAGACTCTGAAGCGAAATGCAGACCATAAAAAACGAGTGGCTGATGGCTTAGTGCTTGAGAGCATTGGCTGCTCTTGCAGAGGACCCACACTGGACAGTTGCCAACTACCTACAATTCCAGCTCTAGGTGACAGGACTCTCCATTCCGACCCCTAAGGGCATCTGTACTCACATGCAAACATCCACATACAGACACACATACACATTTATTTAAAAATAAGGTAGATCAGAAATAAAAAAAAATGCTAGAAACTAATCCTGGAATTAAAAAAACAAAAACATGTGAGGTATGTTACATGCCAGGCAGGCCTTGGTTAGAAGCCCTGGCATTGTTATAACATAAATAAATGCCCACATCCCTACACAATCATTTGAATAAAAAGGGAGGCATATTTAGTGGCTAGGCAGGTGACCCCTCTCCACTCCTGGTCCCAGGTAATTCACCGCAGCACACTGACGTCAGCCCACTAAGAGGGAAAATATGATGTAGATCCTACTTCTACTTGTTCACAAGGTGCCCCAAGCCAGTGTAACTGCAGTGGAATTTGGAAAAAAATTTTCCCAAGGCTCGGTAGTCATTTGCACGTTAAAATCTGGGGCAGGATATCAGTACCAGCGAATGGGTCACATGATACCAGCGGTTTCCCCAGCAGCAAAATGACAAGGAGACAGCCAGGAAATAACATTACGGTATGGGTAGCCTAAATAAACTTAGTATAGGCCCAACCAGTCAGAGGACAGATTAGGAACAATAGGAACATGGAGGAAGTGTTGGGGATGCAGATGTTGAACCAAGGATCACATTAAAATAGAAAGAAGTTCACTTAAAAAGAAACTGCAGCCTGAAGATTGCTTCCCTTCTCTACCAACAAGGAAAGAGAGATGAATAACACACTGAAGGTTAACTGAAAATCATATGGACAGCAAAACCACCTTTCAACAGGAGTCAGGCATGCATTTGTAAATACACATTAAAATGTTTAACACCATGAGGTGTTTCCCAAAAGAATCCTAAAATCAAAATAAATAAACAAAAGCCAATAAGTAAATGGAAACACAACCTTGGACCACACAAAATCATCTGAAATGGAAGAGAGAATCAAGATGTCCTTTATTATATGAAACTTAGTTTCCTCCTGTAGCAAACAAAAATAAAACAGAAAATAAGCTAGGAGTGAGATGCAACAGTATTAAAATATCAAAACCATGGAAACACAGGATTCAGCTATATGTATTGGTTCACACTCAGCATTTAGGAGGCTGATGCAGGAGAATATTGTAGGCTAGCATGGGCAGACAGTGAGTTCCAGGCTAACTTCAGCAAGAGAGACCCCAAAACATCAAAATAGAACTCAGATACTGACTAGCTTCATAAAAATTAATAAATGCTGCCAAGGGTTCAGGAGAAAAAGGAACGTGTACACCTTGCTGAGAGTGACCAGAAAAAAAAGAGTAGGAAAATGTCCCAAAGTGCTGAAAATATAACAAGTGTGGCTGAGTTGTCACTCCTGTGCACATACACAAAGTAATCCTGTCAGAATCCAGAAGATGTAAGTAGGGTTCTTAGTCACAAACACTCCAAATAGTCTCCATCCAGCAACCACGAGGAAAAAGAGCCAACTCAACCTGATTAATGGCACAAGTGCCATTAACTTACTAGTTTGATTTCTTTACCATCCAATCAAAATCCCCAAAAGGATACATTATACTTACTGTGCTCTAAACACTATGTGTGTACTCAAGAAATGTTAACGTTCGCTGTTATTTTGACTTCTGAGTAGTGACTTGTACAAACGAGGGACGGAACTTTCTGAACACACAGCTTTGATACACATTAAGGCTGGCGAACAGGTTAAGGAAGGCACATCTAGACTTTGACTATAGCTAGGCAGCTTTGAAACTAACATTTTGATTCTACCTCGTGTTTCTGGTTAAACAAAGTTTTTCACCAGTAAAGAGTCAGCAAACAAGAAAAGTCAATCGTTTTTCCTTTAAAAGGTGTATCTATTTTTAGTATTCTTACAAGTGAGCTTTATACAAAAGAAGCTGAAAATTCCATGGCTTTAAGAATTCTTCCAAGGGAAGATATGTAGCTCAGTGGTGAAGCACTTGCCCAACATGGCCAAGGTCTTGGACCCACCATGGTAAGGGAAATAACACTATTTCCGGAATCTAGAAAACTCAAAGAATATTTGTGCTTGTGTTACGAACCACTTAAAGTTGGCACCTAAATACTTAGGTTTGGGGACCATACTGTAGCACAGGGCATTGGTGAGAACGCTGACATTTTGTAAACTGTATATATAGTCAAGTAGTAGCAGGACACTAGAGTGTGGAGGCTTGGCCGATATGTCTGCTGTTTCCTCCATCTCTCCCTGAGATGGGTCTGTCCAGATGCTCGGCCTGGGACTTAAGAACCTCACATGTTCCCAACTCAGCTAAGCACCACCAGGCAGGGCCAGCAGTACGTCCGTCCAGATGCTCATCCCGGGAACCTCGAAGTCTCCATCCAGCGCCTTGTTGGTGCGCACAGTCTCCAGTACCTCTTCCTGCAGGGGTGGTGGGGCCTGGCACAAGCTCTGCAGCCGGAGGCACAACTCCTCCCAGGGCATGTCCTCAGGCTTCGTGGAGACCCAGGAGCCCTTCTGCAGGTCATAGTGCAGCTGCGTGGCCCAGGCAGTGAGCAGGCCCAGGTAGGCGCGAGATAGCGTGGGGTGGCGGCCGGCCAAGGAGGCCAGGCGCACGGCGGGCAGCCGGCGGCAGAAAGCGGTCAAGACCTCGGGGCTATCCAGAAGCCACCGCAGCAGTTCCTGTGTCTCTTTTGCACCCGCAGAGTCTGCGGCGTGAGCGGGCTGCGAGTCTACATCGCGCAGCAGCGCCTCGCCCGCCACGTTCAGCACGTGCTCCCGAGGCCCCCGGGCCCACAACGTCTCGAGGAGCTCGCGCCCGGCTGCCGGGGCAGCACTGCCCAATTCGTGCAGGCGCGCGCACAGCAGCTCTGCGTGCGTGCGCAGCAGCGCGCCCCGGGGCGCGTCCCCGCCGAGGCGGAGCAGCAGGTGCAGCGCGCTCCC
>NC_022023.1:33039378-33046893 GCF_000317375.1 Microtus ochrogaster | reverse complement strand
CGGTTCCGCAGCAGGCGCAGGGCAAGGCGCGCGTCCCCGAACTCCAGCGCCGCGAAGCTGCGCAGCCCGGGCGGCCCGCCCAGCGACTGGATCCGCCTCTCTAGCGCCTCCCGCGCGCGGCCGCGGCCCGCGAAGCGTCGGTACACGTGGAGCAGATAGCGCGCCCACTGCAGCGCCCTACGCACGGTCGTTGCATCCCAGGAGCGAACCAGCGGTCCACACGACACGGCCAGCACCTCGGAGAAGCGCTCCACATGATGCACGAGCGGCTCCATGGCGGCCGCTTCCGCCCTGGCCTTCCAAGGAGCTAACCGATTGGACGTGTACGCGAAGGCCCGCCTTTGCTTGCTCTGCTATTGGGCGAGGGTTCGTGTCAATCTCGCTTCAGGGTTTCCGGGTCCCTTGGCGCTGGAAACAAACTGCCTATTGCGAGCTTCCACTGTGGTACTGGGAGAGAACTCGTTTGTGGGCATTTATGGTGGACGTTTTGAGCAGTTTCCCGAAAGGGGACTGACGTTCATTGCAGTGCGGATGGGTTCTGCGTGTGAACCCAAAGCTCTCAAACAGCCCGTTTGCCAGGTACTTGTGGAACCAGGACCCTCACAGGCTGGGCAAGCATGCTACCACAGAGCTGCACCCCCGGGCTTTCTTTTATTCTTCCCCCAACCCTGGATAATCCTCCCACTAAATTGATCTGTCAGCCTTTCAACTTGCAATACATTTGCCTCAACTGCTCTTGTAAATGACATTACTGCCCCGAGGCTCCTAGCCAAGCACGTGATCTAATGTTTATGCTCAAGTTAAGCGCTTGTGTATGCCAGAGTCTGCTAAATTCTGGCCTTTGATATCAAATCATATATTTAAGGTAGTTTTGTTTATCCATTAGCCCAGACTATATTGTTTGGGCTTGAGATTTTATTTTAATCTGATAGGCCTTAAAATCCTGGTTTGACTGGTAGAAATTACAACCAATGGATCAGCCCACCTTTTAGTAGGTGTGCAGAAGTTACTGGTTCATTCACTTATCGAATACTTAAGTCACGTGGTGTGATAGTGTGGAGTACAGGACTAGAATAATAAATTAAGTCTAGTTAAATGCCCCACAGGATATGCTAAGGTTCCGTTTAAGAGAGATAATTCAACCTCATATGTGGTAGGCAAAAGTAAGAGTCACTGTATCTTGGGTGTTAGGGGAAGTCTTATTGAATCCTCTTTCAACTGAAGGCCCAAAGGATACTCTGTAAGAGCCACAAGGCCATGGGAACCGTTAATGTGCCCCAAACTACTAGAATGAAATCTAGCTCTAATTCAGGGTGAGAAAGAAATCCAAACAGCGTCGATTCCATGGTTGGGACAGTGCAGAGAAACCTCACCAGCTCCAGCTCACCTTCTCAGACCCGATTCTGTCTTACATCTTGGCATCACAGTGAGTATCTATTTCACCTTCTAAGCCATTTTTATTGAGTAGCTATGCATGCCTATGACAATTTCCCATCGGGAGAAAGCACCATTTGGGGGTTGGAACCAGTGTTCCATTTAATTCAGAAAAGTTCAACTAAAGGTTGAAAGATGATAAATACCTTAATTTCAAGAAACCTGTACAATAGAGGCAGAAATTAGGAGGGCCCCAAACATACTAAAGTATAATGCAAGTCAAATTTTGTGTATTTTTAAATCTACAAGTGTGGTGTTTTTCAAGACCTTTTGGAAATATATAGAGTTCTGGAAGGTTTTTAGACTGAGCTTTGTTTTATCCCACAAAAAGGTTTACACTATTAGGAGATAATGCAAAATCAAGTAGAGAAATAATAGAAGTTAAAATGTGAATATAAGATATGTGTATTGTGTGCTGGAAATGCCAGGGACAGTCTTCTACCTGCCGGTCACTGTCTGCAAATTCCCAATATGTAGTAAATTAGTTCAGAAAATGGAAGTCCAGTTCTAGGAATTTTTTTTTAATTAAAATAGCATTTCATTCAAACCACAGGAGTTGAGCAACGTAAACAACCAAGAAAAAGACATTTTCACAAAGAATGTACGTCAGAGGGCTCTGGAGAGAACGGAAGTTATATGTGTAACATTCTGGTGTGGATTTTTGTTCCTTACTTTCAGTATGTATTCTGTGGTGTTTTCAGTAAGAGGTGGCCCTCCTGGCTCTGGTATTTGAACACTTGGTCCGTACTTGGTAGCACTGAGAAGGTGGAAGAGGTGCTGGAGGGAATATGTAATTAGGGTGGGTTTCGAGAGCATAAAGCCTCACCTACTTCTGGTTTCATCCTTTTCTGTTTCCTATTTGCAGGGGAGCATGCCAGCTCTCAGCTTTTTGCTTCTGCTGCCATGCTTGCCTCCATGCCGCGATGAACTCTTGCCCGACTCTGGAACCCTGGAACAGTAAGCTTAAATGAGCCCTTCTGTAAGTCACCTTGCTCATGATGTCTTATCACAGCAGCAGATAGTCGCTAACACTCATTTTCCATTACTGCTGCTCTGCTTTGGGATAGAGATGCTAGCTCAGCTCCACACCAAGACCAAAAGAATCTTAACTGATGACATTAATCCTGTCTTAATTTACTGATAGTCTAGGAGTCTATCCTTAAGCCTCTCTCTCTGTAACATTCTCTACTAAAATAAGTTCAGAAGTGGCCAGAGGAAATAACTAGTCATTAGGCTTACATGATGCAGAAAAATATTCTTATTCTTTTTTTTTTTTTGAGACAGGGTTTCTCTGTGGTTTTGGAGCCTGTCCTGGAACTAGTTCTTGTAGACCAGGCTGGTCTTGAACTCACAGAGATCCGCCTGCTTCTGCCTCCCGAGTGCTGGGATTAAAGGCGTGCGCCACCACCGCCCAGCAAATATTCTATAGTCAACAATGAGTCCAAGCTGAACACCAGGCATGCTTGTGACACAGTTTCTTTCTCATGAAGAAAAATTGAAGGAACACAGTCCTTAATGTTAATCTGTTTACAAGTGTGGGGGTTTTGTATATTTCCAATTGCATTTGACAATTTTGAGTTTAGTTTATTTAAATGTACTTAGCTAATAGAAGCCCTGTCTTACAGTGTGTGGTTCATACTTGGGCTTAACGAGCCCTTCCATGTACTTTATCTGGTTTGGGTTTTGTTAGTATGTACTTCTGTAGTGTACAGGTCTTGGCATGGTCTGCTTCCCGTTCCTCTTCCCACATACAGAACAGTAACCATCTGCATTGCCATGAGCAGTAGAAGAGGAGATTTCTTCCAAGAAAGATATAGCTGACTCCTGTGGTGTTTGCTCTTGGTTCTAGGAGGTTGCTCAGACATTACTGTTCAACTGGATCTTTTCTTTTGAAAATTTGAATTGATATTATTCCTTATTCGGTATAATTTTGGAGGGGTGTTTTAAGATATACAATAAGCAAGAAATCAACAAACTACACAACTGAGAAAACAACAAAGGCAATCTGTCTGTCTGTCTGTCTGGTGTCCACTCTACCTAATGCTACCCACTCATCCTGCCTTATCCGCAGCTCTGTTTTGCACAGTTCTGGCTACCCAAAGTCAACTGCAGACTGAGAACATTACGTGGAAAATTCTACAAGTAGGTAGTTTATTTTCAATTAGAGCCATTTTGAAGAGTGTGATGAAGTCCTCACACCATCCTGCTTCGTCCTGCTCAGGACAGGAACCCTCCTCCTGACCATTGTGCTTACCCACCATCACTGTCAGTCTCTGAGTGCCGCCTTGGTTGCAATGTGAAATGTCCCCCACATGCTTGTGTGTTTGAATGCATTGTCACCGGCAGAGGGTGTTTGCCAGGTTAGATGACCTTTACCTGGCCCAGCCTTACTGGAGGAAGTCACTGGGTAGGCCTTGAGGTTTTATAGCCTGCTCTGTAGTTCCTGACTGTGACAGCGTAAGCAGCTACCTCAGGCTTCTGCTGCCATGCCTTCCCCATCATGGCAGTTAGAAGGCCACCAACACCCAAATACATGCTAAGGAACATTTGCTTAGATTGACGTGTGACAGTAACAATTAAGTTCCCAGTTCTTTAAAGAGACCGAGAAGAACTGTGATGTAAGTTGTGATGTGTTCCTCTTTGTCCATCAGTACATCAGTGCAAATTCTGAACGTCAGTAGAGAGCCATGCTGCTAGTGCTATCATTCTGGCTAATGATGACTTTTTGTTGTTGTTGTTCAAGGCGAAAGAAAATCATAAATAAAGGCAAGTTTAAAATATGCTGGTCACTACCCCAGAGAGGTGATACAGCAAGAAGGGAAACTTTCCTCTAGGCCTAAGATGCTACCTGAGCTCTTAGATTGGTGGAAGCCAGCACTCTGCTAAGTTAATAGATTTCAAAAAGCATGCATAAAACTGTAGTAGAACTGTGAACAAAATCTCCCGAAAAGAAGCTGTGTTTACAGGGATCAACAGACAAGAATGTCAGCACTGTGGAGCGATCAGAATGCTGTAGGTTGGTTCAGAGGCCAATTACTTTACCTTGGTCTAGATCTAGCCCCCTGGAACAGCTATTCGTTGCCCACTTCTGTGAACCCCTTTTAAAAGTCATCTTCCAGAAATGTGACTGATCCTCTCAAACATAAAAATCAATATTATTAAAAATTGCACTAATAGGGAGGGCTCAGGGACTTAGCCCTAGTGAGTAAGAACACTCTCGTGTCAGCAGGAGGGCATGAGTTTGATAGCACCTGTATAAAAAACCGGGCATGGCTGAGCATGCCGCCTCTAAAGCAAACATCAGGGTAGAGGGAACAGCTGACGTCAGGAGCTTATTGACCAACCAGCCTAGCAAACACTGTGATCTTTGAATTCTGTAACAAATCCCCTCCGAAGGCAGTACCAAGTAGTTTGAGGAAGACATCTAACTACTTCTTCTGACATCCACATGTGTACACACTGGTCTATGCATCTACATACTTACATTCATGTGCCAAACAAATGTGCAGAGATACACATAATATGCATATACAAACAAGCTCACTTTTCTCTTAAATAAAATTTTAAGCATTGGGAATTTTTACATAAAATTAATATGTAAAACCTTTATTCAACTTTCTTATCTGTGTTTGATGTGGAATCAGCCAAGGTGTTTTTCCTGTGCATTATGTCATTTGGTGGCTAGTGGATGGAACTGGAGGCCATCATGTTAAGCTAAATAAGCCATGTTCAGAAAGATATATATTGTCTGTTTTCTCTACCATGCAGAATCCAGATGAAAGGAATACATAAATATATGTTATATATAACATGAAGTTGGAAGGGCAGTCATTTAGGAGAGCGATGTTATGGTTTGATGAGAATTGTCTTCCATTGTCTCATTTCTTGGAATACTTGGTCCCAGTAGGTGGTGCTCTTTGGAGAGGTTATAGAACCCTTAGGAGGTGGATCCTTGCTGGAATCATAATTACATTATAAGCTTTGAGGGTTTGTAACCTTCGTGTTCTGCCTTGCTGCTTTCTGTGTGCTGTTGGAAATGTGGTCAGCCAGCTTCCTGGTCCTGCTGCTGATCTGCCATGCCTTCCCTGCTGTGATGTACTCTATTCCTCTGAAACCATAAGCCAGGATAAACTCTTTTTTCCTTAAGTTGCATTGGTCATGGTATCTTATTACAGCAACTGCAAAGTAACTACTACAGATAGTAAGGAGACAAGCAGGAGGGATATGATAGGTGTGGGTGGTGAATATAAACAAAGTAAAAATGGTAAAACTGATAGACACATGATCATATCTTCATGAGCCTATTGTTTTGTAACCAACTGAAATAATTTTTATTTAAACTATTATATTCTAAAGAAGCATTACTCCAACAGAACTCAAAAGCTACACTACATTGTAATGTACTTTGTGTTTCAAATGCATTGTGTTTCAAATGAGCTACCTTAGAGTTTTGTAAATAGGGAGAAAAATGGTCCACTTTTTTCCTTTTCGCCCATTCATTTTCTTCTTTCCCCTTCTGTTTTAAGCAGAGGGTAGATAGACCACCATCATGGACACTGTCAGCCCTTCCCTTGACCTCTGACTTTGTACTGAGCTAACCGGTAAGAGGCCTTAGCAAACAAGCAGGAGGACCAAGGGTGGGCTCTGTCTGCTAGGCTCCATCTTGTCCCTGCAGATGTTCTGCAGCGTATTCTTCCTTGCAGTCCTCTGGACTTCCTGCATATGGTGACATACCTTGTTGACTGTTTTACCTCGCCCTGATCTTGCAAATATTCTTCTATTTATTTATCATCAAAATCGCTCATAAATCTGCCCTTATTTCCTGACAGGACCTCAACAGATACAGTTGTCCAAATTCTCAGCCATTAAGTCATGTGAGACACCATTTTCTATCAGCACTTGCATAGGTAGTGATAACTACTTTAGTGAATGTATATTCAAATACCTGCCATTGAAATAATGACATATGGACTGCCAATCTGTGGTAAAAATCATCATTACAGAGAGACTATATGACAGGCAATGTGAAGTCATTTTGTGATGTCGTTAACTAGATGCGAACAAAGCATTCCATAGTAGTGTGGGCATGATGGAATAGTTGGAACATAGACCCAAGGTTTTTTGTTCATTTGTTTTGTTTTTAATATCCAGTTGCCTTTCAGATCTTAATATTAATTTTGGAACACAGCACTAGAACATACATCATTTGTGGAATAAAACAATGTAGAGAATTGATTGTCATTTGCTGGGACAAAAACAGTGAGATCTCCTTGAAAAAGTGGGATAAGAAACTTGGAGAGGTCTTGAGAGGCTCAGATTTCAAAAATATTTTTCTTTAAGATTAATTATTGTGTGTGTGTGCATGCGTGACTGTGTGGGAGAAGTCTAGAAGAGAGGCCTCAGCTTATATGGTTACTTGGGTCTGAATTCTGGTCTTGACCACTGGATCATCTCTCTAGCTCCTGAAGAATGCTGATAACTGTAGATAACTGTAGAAAGGTATGCTGTGCTCTTTCATTGAAATGACTGAGGTCCCTTAAAATAAGTATAGTCTTGACTTGGATGATGCTAATGACTGAGCAAGAAAAAGGCTCACAATGGAACATTGGCGCACTGAGCCCCCCTCTGAACGTGTCTTCTTTTCTCACCTAGGCATTCCTCAGACTGTTTGGAGCTCTGGGATTGACATAGTAGATGAAAGCATGGCAAACTGGTGAGTGGTCATTTACTAGAAGTCCAGAAGACAGTTTAGCCTAGCATCAACGTCAGCTCCGCACCTCTGTCTGTCAGTACCTCAGGACTGTAGTGCTAATGGTTCATCTGAGTCCTGCTTTGGTTTCTCTTGCTGTCATACAACCTGTTGCTTACCAAGGTAACTTGAAGAGGAAAGAGTTTAGTCCATCACCAAGGGAAGCAGGCAGGAGGCTCAGGACAGGCAGCTGGAAGCAGGGACCGAGGCCGAACCTTAGAAGAACATGGCTTACTGGATTGTTCGCCATGACTACTTACCTAACTTTTCTAAACAGCACAGGACCACCTGCCCGGGGCGGCACTGGCTTCAGTGGGCTGCCCCCCCCCCCC
>NC_022023.1:33009440-33039138 GCF_000317375.1 Microtus ochrogaster | reverse complement strand
AAAAAAAAAAAAAAAAAAAAAAAAAAAAAATGATTTTATCATTTGACACCAACTTGCCAATGCATTCTGCAGGCATTTGTTAGCATAGAAACTTCTCTATACCCAAGCCATGTTCTGGAGTTGTGTTCAAATGGGAAGGAAAATGATGACAGTGAGATGCTGAAGATAGCTTCTATGCAAATGCTTCGTTTCTCCTCCCTCCAGCAGGCTTTAAGGGTTCCACTGCTCAGTGCAGTGCAAGATCACTGTGGGCTTTTCCATTGACTTCGTGTTATCTCCGTTTTTATTTCCCAGCACTTTTTTCCTAAATAACTTGGCATAATAAAATTTAAATAAAAGAAAACAAATCATAAAGGTTCAGTGTTAAGATTTATGAATTTTTGAGAATTAAAAGCAGAAAAATAATTCGAATTCAACCAAACTACATTTGAAGGAATGAAATAATTTTCTCGAAACATTTATTAAATCATATAGAAAAGGACAACTTAAATAGCACTTTCTTGCTCTCCTTAAGTAACTGCAGCTCATCTGATCATTTTACTTTTTGTTTTGGTAATATTAAAAACTAAATACTTGAGATAATCCCACTGAAAGAAGTGCTTCTTGAGTTTTATCATTTTTATTTATTTCCTACTGCATAGCTAACTGATCATTAAAAACAATCCCATTAAGAGTGACAACAATGAAATTCACATTTTTCTTACTGACATAAATTACCTCAAAAGTGATTATCAATACACATTGTACACACCCATCCTCTGTGTATATTGTATGTATTTTGTGTGGAGGTCGATGCACTGGGCCTCCTTAGAGTGTATATGAGTTAAGCCACTAAACTAATTTTATTTTTTTTAGTTTTTCTTTTGTAATTAATGACTTTCCCCTCAGTGGTCAAATAAGAAAGAAAAAGAAACACTCGGAGGAGTTGTTTTTATTTTGAATTAGAAGTTGGATTTGAGATAGATCTGTGATACTATCTGCACGCCTTCGTTTTGCCCAATGGTTGCTGTGTGAGCACTTGCCAGGAAGGAGTCTTTGTTTCTGGTTCAATAGCTTTTAAATGTCTGTTGTTCTCATTTTCAAGTCTCTAAAACTTTTATATGGATTCTTTAAGCACATTTTTTTCATTATTTTTCAGCCTTCTTTTTTCTGGATGGCTGAAATTTCCAGACATATAGCCTAAAATGTCCTAAGAGATTTAACATTATATATGTATGTGTGTGTGTGTGTGTGTGTGTGTGTGTGTGTGTGTGTGTGCATGTGTATAATAAAACTAAGCAAATGGAAACTGAAAAGTGCTGCATACACGCACACTTTTAATTTCCAGAATGATAGATGAGTCTAATTTTCCTAATTAGTCTCTCACAAAATAGCAAATATACTGAGAAATTGTCAAGAAAGCTGCTGTGTTTAATTGCTTCCAGACCTAATCTGGGTTCTGAGATTGGCCTGGTCTGCTAATATCATTAATGTCAAAGAATGTTCTCACCAGACATTCCTGGTATTTCAAAGTAAACTGCCTGAAACTAGCCAACAAGTGATTAAAAAAGTTTTACAATATTGCAGATGCATTTTATTGGAGGGCAACATTTTTATAGCATTGCTTCTTAATTAATTGTCAATATTTAAGCCTAAGGGATGCTCCCAAAAAAATTAAAATAAATATTTTATTATAAAAAGGGAAAGCAGGCCAGGCAGGGGCAGCACATGCCTTTAATCTCAGCACTTGAGAGGCAGAGAAAGGTGGATCTCTGTGAGTTCAAGGCCAGCCTGGTCTACAGAGCAAGTTCCAGAACAGCCAGGGCTACATAGAGAAAGCCCTGTCCCAATAAACAAGCAAGCAAACAAACAAACAGGGCAAGCCTACGGGTCCTGCCACATTTCAAGGAGATGGTCCATGTGAAAGATGTGAGAGGAGAGAAAGTGTTAGAGGCATAATGACTTCACAGCTTTTTTTCTTTCGTTTTATTCTTTTAAAAAGCATAATGAGTGCGGCCATTTTGTAAGTCCCTAGGTCATTATTCAACAGGTCTGCACGTGTTCCTCTCCTTTTTATTGCACAATATGGGGCATCTTCATCTCCTGCTTAGTTGTATAATTTTGGTATTTACGTTTTTTAAAATAAACTTTTCTAATTGTATGTGTGTGGATGTTTTGCCTGCATGTATGTCTGTTCACCATGTTCATACCTTGTACACACAGAGGCCAGAAGAGGGTGCTTAAAACCCTAGAACTAGAATTGCAGAGAGCTGTGAGCTGCCATGTGGTGCTGGGAACTGAACCTGGGTCCTCTGCAAGAGCGGCCAGCGCTCTTTAACTGCTGAGACATCTCTCCAGTCCCAATGTTCATGCTTTAATGTTGCTGTCCTGAGAAGAGAAGGCCCTTATGTGAGCAGCGTGCATGTCAGGATGCTGACTGTACCGCCATCCATCCGCAGGGTTTTCCTCCTCCATGCTTAGTTCTGACTAACAGAACAAGACACACTACTGAGGAAAGTGCAGGGAAGACAGCAGGAATAATAATGCTACTAAAGGCCATTTTACTATAATAGCAGATAATTAGAACTATCAGAGATTTTTAATTTTAGTAATAGTGAAGACTACAATCGAAATAATTGTAAGCCAAAGTCACATTTTGTGATGAAATGATTTATTAGCAAAATGGTTATTTAAAAGAAAAACTCAATTTCTTCAAATCAGAAGGCATCATTCATTTTATTATATGCATTTAATGATAAAAATTATTTATTCATTTAGTAGTGTTCCTGACTTCTGCTTAGTTTGTCTCAGACATTATCTGTAATTTTGCATAGAGACATCATTAAAATGAACTCTTAAGTTTGGTCATTCTCTGGCATGCTGATTTTAATTAATTTGTTTGCATGTTTAGTAAGAAAGAAAACAAGTTTAATTTTAATAGAATAGCTTAATGTCTCTATAGTGAGTTTTGAATCAGCTCTCCATATTCATTGAATACACTTTTGCCAAGTGCTGTCTCTTGTGTTGTGTGCTGCAACCCTGGGTGCACTATCTAGCTGTACCATTGCAGTAGTCCAAGTATTTTCAACTTTGCATGTATGTTCTTGAGTTTTGTAATCTCATCATATCCTTGGGCAATGAACATCAATAGTGAGTATTAATCTTACACTAAGGTAATAGAAAACTAAAGGGTAAAAGATAATACAATAGAAACTTCCAGAAGAAAATCAGTTTAGTAAAGCAGGGTGTTAGGAAAGTGGGAAGACATAAGGCAGTGGACTGTGGCTTGTTTCGTTTACAGGGAGTAGCTTGGCTGGGGAGTATGAGCACATTGCTGACTTGTTTTCTCATTCCCAATCTCTCTTCTCTTTCCCTTCCTCCCTCTCTTCTTCCTTTCCTCCCAACCCCTGCTCTTGCCATTTCTGCTTTTCCCTCATTCATACACATATGTTAGCATCTACATACAGTCAGGACAAGAAACAATGAGGCTTGTATTATAGAAACACTTCTATAGATCTATGTGAATGTTTATTTTGACACAGCTCCTAAATGTACTGTCTGTCCCCACATCAAAACGATTAAATAAAGCCATAGGATTCAAATCATGTTCTTGTGTATCTAGAAGGGCCCACAAATCATCACATTGTATAGGGCAGAGTGTGGGACTAGTCAGTGCCTGTAACTCTAAGGAAGAGGACAAGAGAAAGTTTTTGTCCCCAGCATGCTTCTGGACTTGGGCCTCGCTTAGGTGATGTTTGTTTCCTGTTATCTCAGTGAAATATTCTTACTTGTTAAGAAGTGAAAATATCCTCCTAGGTGGTATAAGGATGGATGAATATTCCATTAGTGAGCAAACTGAAGTGTGAAGATGCTGACATGTCTTCTGTTTACTGGCCTGGAATCCCTTGGTCTTTTCATCGTCTCCCTATGCTGTGGCCACTGAAATCATTGCTGAGTAGACCTGAATAGCCTTCCTCGCATGGTTCAGCTACATCAGACCCCAGCATCATGTTACAAGTTCTCGTCAAGGCCTAAAATCCGGAGGAAGGTATTTGTTGAATTGAAGAAACTTGTTAGAAAAGACAAGAATGTCAGAGTGCTGTGGGAAGAAGTTGAAGGAATGGAGAAGAATGTTCACATAAGGAACATAAAGAGTAGCACAAATAGGAAATGGCAAGAGTTTTCGCACATCTCAGCTACAAAGCCCTAAGCCGCCACCATGCTGTGCTCTGTTTTTAGCTGTGGTGTGTATAACTAGGGACTGCTGTTGCTGGGGTGATGGCAGGTGGCTGTGTCTCATTGTGTTCCAGGGACCTCCTGCCTGAACTCTTCCTTAGCAGGGTCTGTCAAAGGCAGGGGCATAATTGCTATCCTGTGTGGAGACACATTTTCCTGAAACTATCTCTTGATTCCAAAGAGATTGACATTTTGATGGACCTGGAAGCCTAGTTGATAATATGTCTTGAGATCATCTACTGTGTACACAACCTGTTCCCCTACTGTGTGCTCAGCCTGCCTAAGTTTATTGCCATTCAGAGAGCAATGTAACCAATCTTACTATGTATTGGATTTCCCATGCAGTCAGCAATTACAACCTAAGACAAATGCATAGCTTTAATCTTTTTTATTGAGGAGAGTATGGAGAGTTTATTTAGTGGGTATTGGGGGGGTATAAGGGTATGGGGATATGGGACAAAAGAGAGAGAGAAATCGAGGAACAGAGAGAGAGAGAGAGAGAGAGAGAGAGAGAGAGAGAGAGAGAGAAAGAGGAGAGAAAAGAAGGAAAGGGGGAGAGAAACAGAAAGATGCCTCTTCAGAACAGCAGGCAGAGAGCATAGCTTTAACTTTAAACTATGGACTCTTCCATTCTCCTGACCCTAAATGGTGTGTGAGTGTGTGTGTCTCTGTGTGCGTGCATGCGTATGCGTGTGTGTATGTGTGCGTGTGTGCGTGCTGTGGCAATCATTTCCTGAAAACAGCTAAAAGGTGAAAGGCAACCCTGAGCAAAACAAATGTCCTATAATTGTTGGAGGGAACATGTGTGCTATACACTGATAACATCTGTGTGGTTTTGCCTGCTCTTCTAGGTCAGTTGGTGTCCTCAGAGTAGCTTCTTCCCCTTTAAGACTCTGCTAAAGATCTCTGCAAAGAATCCTTCATTTCTTTCTTACACCATTGCTGTGGCCAGCGCAGCCTGGATAGCCGAGACTGGCGGGGTGTGCCGGGATTGAGACACGGAGGCTTCTTTTCAGGTGGAAAAACAGCAACCTTTATTTTGATCAGCAACCTTTTATACCTCTACTCCTTCTGTGGAGACCCGCCAGCCAGAAAGGACACAAACATCCTTGTCAATTACAGACCACAAGGAAGTTCTGCTGTCAATCAGGGGGAGTGAGGGCAGCTGGATCACAACACGCCGTGTTTTCTGTGCTGTTCAGTAAATACAGAACAAAGCCTGTTGTTAGGGGCAGGCATCTTCTCAGGTACAGCTAACTATCAGGCAACAGGAACAGATCAGACACATGTAACAGGCAGATTTGAGACAGGCTGGTAACTAGAGACTGCAGAATGATGGAGGTTGCAGGGAAAGAAGTGAAGAGTTTAAATTTGTGCTCACTCTTTGTCAAGCTACTCCAAGAGGAGACTGCTTTATTTTCATTCCTTTATGTGTTATTGGCACAATACAGGATTTTCTATTTTATGTTAATCTTTCTTATGAATATTTTGTGATAACTACTAAATGCTGGAATTATGATCACAGTATTTTATATAATTGTGTTTGTTTCGATTCTGTTGCTGAGATGAAATACCCTGACCAAAAGTGGCTTTTGGAGCAGAGTTTATTTGGCTTATGATGGTGAGGGAGAGTCCATCATGTCAGAGAAGCATCGTAGCAGGTAGCCAGAGCTGGAAGTTAATGGCTCTGTTTTTAATGTGAGATTAGAAGAAGGGCTGGAGAAATGGCTTAGAGTTTAAGAGCCCTTGCTGCTCTTGAAGAGGACCTTGGTTTGATTTCCAGCGCTCACATCAGGTGGCTCACAACCACATGTAACTGTAGTTCTAGTGGGGACGGATGGTCTTTTTGGCCTCCTTAGGTACCTGCACCCAGGTGATGTACATACAGACAAGCAGGAACACACACATGCACATAAAAAGATACGTTGACAATTTAAGCGTGTTATGTATTCACAGGCTGTTTGGATTGAAGCACTGCTCTGATGCTGCAAGTCTGATGACCTCCACACTTTATATAACAGTTAATAGACATTGCTACCCTTTCCTGCTCTTGGGTTTTCGTCTTGTTTTGGCTTGTGCTTGTTTATCATCTTTTTGGCATCTTGTCTTCAAAACATTAAATGTAGATTGCCTAGAGACATGGGGATTAGAGGTGTCCAGACCAACATTAATGTTGCCTTTAACCTGTTCCTGTGATGGTTTGTTTGCAGTTCCGGTCTCTGGGCGATGTGGTGTGTCCAGATTGGTGGTTAGACATCACTCTCTTGTCTCAATGAGAATGTTTCAAATGATAATTAAAGTGGATGTACGGTAGAGGAGATTGCCATCTTTGATCTAGGGTGCTTCATTCTACTGCTTCAAGGTTGTAAGAAAAAAATACTGTCCCCAAGTAAGAGAGAATGTCCTAGACATGATGGCCTTTGAATGACAACATCAGCGTCTGCCTGACTTTCAGCTCAAACTGAAACACTGGCTCTCTATCTAGCTCAGTAGCAGGCCCTGCAGATCTCAAAATGCATGCAACTTGCCAGTTTTTTATAATTGCATGTATTGATTCTGAATAATAAGTCATGTGTATTCCTACTCACTGAAACACAAGCACATACACAGACACACCTACTACAAACAGACCTCTGTAATGACTTGGATATATGTAAGCACAGAAACACATATACACTGACACATGCAAGGACATACATATGTACACAGATACACAGAGATACATACACAGATTACTAGTTCTGTTTTCCTGGACAACTGTGATAAGCATATTTTCTGTCATTGTGGAGATATGGCCCATTTGATGAGATGGAAGTTCAGGTCATGAAGAGATTGTATCTCTTGGAAGGTGTCTTTAGAGAGGCAGGAGGCAGTGGCCAGCATAATGACCTTCAGTTATGACTGTCCCACCCCAACACAGGTGAATCGTGTTGCAAATTAGTATTATTTATGTTTTGTAACCTCGGGTAGAAATATTTATCTCCACCAGTCACGTCCATTTCTGAACAAATACAAGCCATGAGTACCTGCTCCATTACAACCCAGTTTATAGATAGATTTTTCGACAGTATTCTAGCACATTTACAGTGCACTTCTGCTGTACCCCTAGCAAACAGTGTTACCCAACAATCTCATTTTCTCCACTTCCGGATCAGACAGAGGGATTCCCTTCCAGAAATCCAGACACCTCGTTCAGAGGAAGCAAGTCACCATCCTTGTACCTGTCACATGTGAAGTCCACATGTATGGCCATAACATTCCCCAAAGCTTTATGTCAAGATGCAGTCGAAGTTTAACTGAGGTTATGACATTCTTTAATTATCAAGGGGTAAACACTGAAAACTCGAGCAGACAAAAACGAGTCCTCTTTTTACTATTCTTTGGGATTAGCTCTGAAAATATAATCCATCTCTGTTCTTTTCTAGGTTCAGGATGTTCTTAATGTAAGGTATGTTTTCAAATTAAACTTTTTTGAGAATTAATCATTTAATTTGTGGTTATATTATTATTAAAACACAAGCAGATAAAGTGAAAAAACCTTCCTCAGGGTTATCACTTAGTATTCTGGCATTTCAGCCTCCTCAGGTTTGGAGGTGATTAACAGGTGCTCCTCAGACCCCCATATCTCTCTCTCATGAGCAAAGCCAAAGGAAAGATGTTCCTTTGGACAGTTTGGCCCTTCCTCTAATATTTCCTATTTGGAAGTTTTCTCTGAATGCCTTCTGCTGTGTGCTTTTCATTACTATCCCTGATACTTCTTGATTGTATTTACTTGAATTCTGGAGGCAGGTGCACTGCCATTGTGTCTGTGGTGTCATGAGTACTGGACTGACTTCGGTGGAACCCTGAGTACTCAGTGCAGGTGCAGTTAAGACTGACTCAAAGGAAACTGACTTGTTCTCGAATGCGTCTACTCTTTCCCTTAGCGAATTTGATTATTCTAGTTAAATGTGTGGATATAAATTTATTGTAGTATTATCTCAGACAACAAAAGAGTTCCTGTCCTCCTCGCCTCTTAAAAACAAAGTAAAAAAGAGAGCCAAGCTGGAATGAAGGAAGAGAAAGAAGGAAAGGGAGGGAGAAAGGAAGGAGAGAAAGGGAGGGAAGTAGACAGGCACTGTTTCTTCTTTACTAGAACAAACAAATAAAGACAATTCACTTCTAATCACTTCATATTTGTGTTGTGTGAAAACAAGCAAACAAACATGTTTTAACCAATTATATTCAGCCATGAGTTGAATCCTTCTATGCATTTGTTTAAAGGCAAGATCAACCCAGGCTGTTCTCATGCTGCTAATTCTCATGCTTCTACTTCCCAATATTAGAGCTAGATATATGCCGCATGCTATGCCCAGCTTAACTTGCTTAGTCAATGTGTGATACCACATAAACTCTTTGAAGTCATTTTTCCCCATGACACTGTGAGCCCTGGTTGGCAGGAATCTCAGCCATGCCCTTATATGTCCAACATGGTCCAATGTAGCTGGGAGAATGAGGAAAGGAACAAGCCATGTCCAAGAGCAAGTATAGCAGGAGGGAGCCAGAGAAAGAAGGCTACTGGTTTTGGCCTTTGCTTTGAAGGATGGCAGGATCTTTGCTACAGGGGTTTGCTGTGATGATATTTAGTACAAAAATAAGTGTCAGACATCAGACAGTACACTAAATATTTTGTCTTATTTTATGTGACCCTTGAGACGTGTCTGCCAAAGTGGTATATTTCTCTTATCAATAAAGATGCAAAGTTAATAACTGATGCTGTCTTCCACTAAGAGACTTAGATGCCTGTCCTTGTCTCTTGCCCTGTGCCACAGTACCCACCTTGATTCAGAAACCTCAACTCATGCCTCTTCTACTGTGTATCAACACCCATCTTGATTCAGAAACCCAGAGGTTCTGTGGTTCACTTACTCATCCACCGAACAATTTAGCAAGCTCATATCTGATACTATGATAAAGATACATGAAAGCACACACATTTATACCTACTTTATCTTGTAGTTTTGGTTGTGAGCTTTGGCCTTTAATGGGTGAGCTGTCTCTGGATTCCTCATCCCTGCTTTCTCAAACTTACAATTTAGTAGGTGACATAGATGGAGAAGTAAACTGTGATGCTGTTTGGAAAAGAAAACCTTAAGTTCTCAGAAGACATGCGAGCAACCTCTGCTCCAGAGTTCAGAGAAATCTGACAGGTAGGGATCTAGATGCTTCTAGATGAACAAACATCTTGAACAGGAAAGCAAAGTGGGAAATATTTTTCTTGCTAGCTAGCATCAGTGACGACCAGGAGCTGTGAAGGGTTGGGGTGTTTAGGATTTTGTGACAGTATCATGTCTAGTACGCTATGATTAACATGGACATAATATGCTTTAAACTTTACAATCAAGTTATCTGTTCATTGATACCTTTCCTCAGTTAAGTTCAATTTCCTTACAGTTGTGTGTGTGTGTGTGTGTGTGTGTGTGTATAAAATATCTTGAACTGTGACTTCTGAAATAAATTTAACCATTTGACAAGAGTATTGCTTTTCAGTGGGATGACTCAACGGAGAAAAATACCAGAGCGCAATAACTTAAAGGTGACTCCCAGTGGCTTTGTGTGTCTAGGTGTATGCTTTTCAATCTGTTCCATAAAGCATTTCTTCTAATTTTGAGTCATATTTGGAAATATTGAAAGCCATTGTGGTGGAAATATTTCTACACTGTTCCTTGAAGTCATATTGCATGAGTTATGATTAAACCTTTGGTGCAAATCAACTTTGTCTTTAGATGAAGTGACAGGTGACACAGGCTGACCTCATTTATAAGTCTGGCACACCAGCCAGCATCTGTTTTCATGAATGCTGTTTGTATTTTACCAGATGAAATGGTTTTCATCATGGGCAAAACCATCATGTGTAACATTATTTTAAAAAGAGCTTTCTACTCTGAGTTTCAACTTACAAAATTAGAGAAAATCCATAAAATATAAGCAAAGAATTTTACGATTCCTACGTTATTGCTGTCTGACATTCATTACCCAGTGATTGTCCATGCTGTGTCAGCTGCGTGCCTCATGGCGGTCACTGTGCTGGATCAGTGCCACAAAAGAGGCGCAGCATGGCCATAAAATATTTAGTATAAAATTTTATTAAAGTTGAGATGCTCGGAATTAGGATTACAGTTTTTTTTTTCAAAATAGATTTACAAACAAACTATAAAAATGTATAGCAAAGGAAAATGTTTACTTACTTCAATCCAGCTTAAGTAGGAAAGCCACACCTCAGGCCACAGGGCACAGAATACATGAACGACTCAGGACGAGCAGCTTGTTCTAAAAGAGATTTTAGTCTCTTCCCACAGGTTTCAGATGTGTAGTAGAATTGTACAGTGAGAAAAATGTGTTTACACGGCCTGTACATGTCAGAGTCTCATGTTGTCCAAAATGTGAATCAGATGCATTTTAAACAGAGCAGACTTGGAGTTTTCACATGGAATTTCTCTTATTCTTTCTAGTTTTTTTTCTTTTTTTCTTTTTTCTTGAATGTGGTGAAATGTAGCAGGAGTTATTGTTTGGGTTTTCAGAAGCCAGCTCCTATTCCTGACATGATTTGTAATTATTGTTTGTAAAATCCAATTCCTTTGTCTCACAATATAAAAAACATACATATCTGCATGAGAAATGTAGTTGAGAGACTAGCAAGGGCTGCCAGGCAGGGGGATGAGCATATTTCATCTTTCCGACGTGCTTTACTACAACGCCGTTAGGTGGCTTACTTCAGAAGTGTCTCCACTTACCTCATGGTGTCATGGTCCTTGGTAGCTGTCACACGATTTCATACTGTGACTGCTCTGCCCACCTGCTCCCATGCCAGCCATTTAACTGTTGCATCAGAGTTATTTAGACACGTGCATATTTCTTTTTCTTTTTTTAGTTGATTCCTTCCCCGACCTGTGTATTTGTGTGTGTGTGTGTGTGTGTTGTGTGGTATTTTCCTGTACACCTGGATACAGGTACCAGTGCAGGCCAGATACCCAGGAGCTCCATAAGTATTATTTTCATTAGCGAGAGTCGGAGAGAAAAGAGGAAGATAGCATACAGGTAAGGGGGAAAACAAGGTATTTTATTGATTATTTGAAAGCCCTCTCCCTCCTTCTTTTAAGAAATGAATTGTTCATGTTAGGGGTGATGGTAAAAGTTCGGAAAACCAGGATTCTTTTCTTAGGCAAGACATTAACTGTGATGAATTAAGACAAAACTGAAGCTGTGAATTCTGCAGACCTTGCTTAGCTGTTCTCAATGGGGTAAAATCTCAAGGTTAATTAGATATTTTTAATCTCCGTAAGTGAGACACTTGCTTCCTTCCCCTTCCTGTCAGGTAGGTTAAGGTGCCATCATTGGAGTCTGATTTCATATAGTAACGAAAGTTATCTGTGGAAAATTTCCTAGGGCAAGATTCAAATACATACAGAAAAATACTGATTTTGAGAAACACAAAAATCCAATGGAAATTCTTGTATAAACAGTGTAGCATTTTTTTCTAGTTTCATTCTATTGCTGTGATAAAAACATGACCAAAAGCAGCTTAGGGGAAGGAAAGGGTTTATCTCGCTTACTATCCTAGGTTACATTCCATCTTTGAGGGGTCACCAAGGCCAGTAATTCTAGTAACTGTCCCCATGGCATCTACAGACAAAGAACAAATAAATGTATATGTTCTTGCTTCTTGTACTCAGCTGAATTTCTCAACTTTTACACTGCCAGCACTACCTGCTTAGGGAATGGTGATGCCCACATGGGCCAAGTCTCCTAATATTAAAAATCAGTACACTAACCCACAGACATCCCACAGGTCAGCCTGATCTAGACAGTTCCTCAGCTGACGCTCTCTTCTTATAAGGTTCTTGGTTGTTGCAAGCTGATAAAAGTGTTGGTTCTTGACAACCAGGGAGCCTGCATGGGACCGACCTGAACCCTCTACTTATATGTGACAGATGTGTAGGTTGCTCTGTTTGTGGCACTCCTAGGGCTGTCCCTAATGCTTTGGCTGGCTTTTGGGAACCTATTCCACATACCAGATTGCCTTGCTCATCCTGAATATAAGGAGAAGGACTTTTTGTTTTACTGCAACTTGATATGCCATGCTTTGTTGACACTCATGGGAGCCCTGCCCTTTCTGAACAGAAACAGAGGAGGAGTGGATTGAGTTGGGGGGAAGGAAGGGAAGGGGCAGAAAGGGAATGCGAAGAGAGGAGGGAGGGGAATCTGTAGCTGGGCTGTAAAATAAATAAATAAGTTATTTCTTTGAGAAAACCAAAAAGATTGAAAACCCTTATCCAAATCAACTGAAAAGTAGAGAGAGAATATCCAAATTAACAAAATCAGAATGAAAAGGGGGGGGCATGATAATAGACACTGAGGAAATCAAAAGAGTCATAGGTCATATTAAAAAGCTGTACTCCATCAAATTAGAATATCTAAAAGAAATAGACAATTTTCTCGATGATAATTACCATTTACCAAAGGTAAATCAACATTAGTTAAGCAATTTAAATAGACCTATAATACCTAGTGAAATGGAAGCAGCAATTAGAAGTCTTACAACAGCAACTACAACAAAAAGCAAGCCCAGGGCCAGATGGTCTTAGTGCAGAATTCTATCAGACTTTTAAAAAAGAATTAATGATAATACCTCTCAAATTATTCCACAAAAAGAAACATTGCCCAGTTAATTTTATGAGGCCACAGTTACCCTAATGTCCAAAACACATAAAGGTCCAACAAAGAGAATTACAGAACAAATTTTCTTACGAACATAGATGTAAAAATAATAAAATACTTGCAAACCAAACCCAAGAACACATCAAAAAGATCATCCACCATGATCAAGTAGGCTTCATCCAAGAGATGTAGGTAGGGATGGTTCACTATACATAAATCACCATGTAGTCCACCATATAAGCAAACTGAAAGACAGAAACCACATGATCATCTCACTAAATGCAGAAAAGACCTTTGACAAAATCTAACACTGCTTGATATAAAAGCCCTGGAGTGATTAGTGATACAAGGAACATACCTCATCATAAAAAAAAGACAGCTTATAGCAAGCCCATAACTAACATAGCTTAAATGGAGAGAAACTCAAAGCAATTTCATTAAAAGCAGAAACAGGATGACAATGTTGTCCACCCTTTCCATATTTATTCAGTATAGTACTTGGAATCTTAGCTAGAGCAGCTAAGACAACTGAAGTATATCAAGTGGAGACAAATGGAAAGAAAGATGTCAAAGAATCTTTAGTTGTAGATGACATGATAGTATACTTAAGTGACCCTAAAAATTCCACCAGGAAACTCCTGCAGCTGAAAAACACTTTTAGCGAAGTAGCTGTATAAGAAGTTAGCTCACAAAAATCAGTGGCCCTTCCATATGCAAATGACAAGTGGACTGAGAAAGAAATCAGGGATACAACACCCTTCACAATAGCCACAAGTAGTTTCAAATATCAAGGGTAACGTTAACGAAGCAAGTAAAAAAGACTTGTATGATAAAAACTTTTAAGATATTGAATAAAGAAATCGGCAAGGATTATCAGAAGGTAGATCTCCCATGCTCATGGATTGGTAGGATTATCATAATAAAAAATGGCTATCCTACCAAGGCAGTCTACAAAGTCAGTGAAATCCATCAAAATCCTAATACACTCTTCACAGATCTTGAAAGGACAATTTTCAGCTTCATATGGAAACACAAAACACCCAGGATAGCTAAACAATCTAGAATAATAAAGGAACTGCTTTAGGTATCACCATCCATAAGCTGTAGTACAGAGCTGTAGTAAACTCGGCATGGCATTAATATAAAAACAGACACATTGATCACTGGAATTGTATTGAAGATCCAAACATAAATCCATACACCTATGGACAGCTTTTTTTTTTTTTTATGAAGAAGCCAGCAATAATCATAGGAAGAAAGGATAATATCTTCAACAAGTGGTGCTACCAAACTGGGTATCGTCAGTAGAAGAATCTAAATAGGTCTATACTTACCACCCTAAGAATTCAACCCTAAATGAACCAAAGACCTCAACATAAATCCAGATACACTGAATCTAATAGAAGAGAAAATGGAGAATAACTTTGAACTCATTGGCTCAGGAAAAGACTCTGAAGAGAACACTGTTAGCACAGCCACTAAGATCAACAATTAATAAATGGGACCTCATGAAACTGAAAAGCTTCTATAGGCAAAGGACACTGTCATTTAAACAAAGCAGCAGCCTACAGAATAAGAAAAGGTTTTTGTAATCAATGACATATCTAATATAGGGCTATTATATCAAAATATATATCCAAGATAGATAAACTCAAAATATCAAAAATATAAACTCAAAAACTAGATTTCAAGATAACAAATAACCAATTAAAGTAGCCCACAGATGTAACTAGAGAATTTTTAAAAGAGAAAAATGTAATTAAAGAAATATTCAATATCCTTATTCATCAGGGAAATACAAATCAAGACTTTTGAGATTTCATCTTACACCCATCAGAATGGCTAAGTTCCATAAAAGAAATGACAGATCATGCTGGCGAGGATGTGGAGCACTCATTCATTGCTGATGGGAGTGCCAGCTTCTGCAGCCACTATGGAAATCAGCATGGCAGTTCTGTAGGAAGAAAGGAATCTCTCTAGCTCAAGACCCAGCTACCACTCTTATATACCCAAAGGATGCTTTGTCCTACCACAGAGACACTTGCTCAACCATGTGCATTGTTGCTCTATTCATGATAACCAGAAATGGGAAGCAATCTAGACTTCTGTCAACAGAAGAGTGGATAAAGAAAATGTGATATACTTACAAAATGGAATATTACTCAGCCATTCAAAAATGAGATCCTGAAATTGACATGAAAATGGATGGAACTAGAAAAAGTCATTCTGAGGAAGGTGATCCAGAGCAAGAAAGACAAATACAGTGTATATTCACTTATATGTGAATATTAACTGTTAAGGATATGATAGCCAAACTATATAACCAAGTCTGTGGAACCACAGAGGTTAGGTATACAGTAAGGGACTTGGGCAAGGGCTGATAGATCTCATTAGGAAAGGGAAATAAAGTAGTTATCGATGGATGGAGGTGGGAGATTGGGATGGGAAGGTGGAGGGAAGAGGACAAGGGAGGGAATATGGCAAGAGACAGACTTAAGGACCATGGGGAGGGCGGTTAATGTGGAAACCTAATGCAGTAGAGCTTCCTAAAGTATACAGTGATTATCTAAATGAAATCCCCAAATAATGGGAGAAACAGCCCCAACTTGTCATCACTTTTCACCAGATAAAGATTCCAGTATTGGAATTGGTTACGTCTAATTGAGCTGTTGGTCAAAGGGGTCTATGGCCAAGACTATTGGTTGTTCTCCACAAATCGATCGATGGCAAGGCTCTGTTGCTTCAGTCATGCCTACTCCTTGAACATGGAGAAGTTGAACTGGTGTCATATTGGCTCCCCCCCCCCCAAACACATTTATTTTAACATGCTCCTCTTCTTACCATTGCATCTGTGGTATGATTTCCAGTTTAGTATTTTATGGGATTCCTGAGTGCAAATGAGTGGGTTTCTAATTCCTGCACTGCCTTCTCGGGCTCTTCTGTTTGTTTCTTTTTTCTTTATTTCGATGTGTTAGTTTTTATTTTATTTTATTATTATCCCCTAGAAGCCTATTTGTTTTGTAATGAGAGACAGAAAGAGAGTGGATCTAAATTGGAGGGGAAATAGGGAGGAACTGGGAGGAGTAGACACAGGGAAAACTGTAATGAAGACATGTGAGAAGGAAAAAATCTGTTTTCAATAAAAGGAAAAACAACAACAGCAACTACCCACCACAGTGCCTCTTCAGAAACCCGGTGCTGTAGTCACCAAGAGGATTTACCACCGCTGTGAGCCTTTGAGGAAGCAAATGCAAGTTCCCTGGTCCTTCTGACATTTTCCTCCTGGTTCTGCGCCGAAGGGCAGAGACTGACATGATTCCTGATTTAAAACTTAAAATATCTGGAGGGGATGGGATCTGGGAAGCATGGAGTGTGTGATTAGATTAATTCAGTGCCCTTGAAGGTCTTATTTTATGATCAAACTAATTCAGTGCCCTTGAAGGTCTTATTTTCTTATACACATTTAGAATTATCCCTGGATCAGCAAAAATATCTCAGAACTTGCTATTTTTTAACTGAAGTAATGAATAATGAGACAAGATTGTTTTATCTAAAGTAAAAGCATTTGAATGTCCAGGGTGGTAAACTTTTGAACTCTTGTGTTAACTGTTGAAAACATGTGCATTAACATATATTGGATGATGGTGTTTTGGTCATAAAAATTATCACCAAAGGATATAAGCTTTTTATGTAAAGGATCAGAAATTTGAAATGCCTTGTGGGGGTTTGATGAAAACTCAAACCGCATCAAACTGAGAAATGGTATCACTCATGTTTGTGCACTCTGGCTGACCAAGTTTCGTCTGCTCGGTTTTTGTTTTGTTTTTTATGTATGTCATTTTTAGATGCTGTCTGTTCTCAACGCGAGGAACCATCCTATGTTCTTCTGGGGTGCTAGGGAGGGCCAACAGTTGCAGTAGCAAATCTAACTGAAATGAAAACCTCCACTATCCTAAGCCTTTCTGTAACTGTCTTTTCTCTTTTTCCTGTTTGTGTTGCCACTGCAAGCCAATAGCTGGTGCCATTTTCAGCTATTAGAACTGTTAGAACAAGTCACCTTTCCACATGGAAGCAATAGAGGTGCCGGCCAGAGTTGTCTGCATTATTTTGCTGTTGTACGTTGACGGGTAGTTGGTTGTGTTGTGTTCTGGGAAGGCACGTGAGTGTGCCTCACTCGATTTTAACCTGGTACCTGGGGATCAGAGAACTTGTGAGCTGCAGCCTTGTACTCTGGATGGAGAAGTACATGACCAAATTGATGGAGAACACAAGGTGATTCCTTGCAGCAGACACTGTGGGAAGTGGAAACCGGACGCTGAGCTAGAGGCCACTGCCCTTCAGAGGTGATTGAGACAGCCCAACATCTGTCTACTTCATACAAAGCTTTTCATCTTAAAGTTCCTGTCCTAATACACGACAGTTGAGTTAAATTGTCTGTGATATTCAACACAACACTGATCTGTATGCCTGAGAGAAGGAAGGGCGGACTCACATTTCCTTTCTAAAGTGGAAACAGCCCTGAGTGCAGACCATTCTAAAGTCTGATATTTAAACAGAATTGTAAGACATCACATTCTTTTATTTGGAACGAACACTGGCCCGAGTTACTAGAAAGCTCATAACACTGAGTGTGCACACTCACAGGCCAGAAAAGAAAAACTTTCCAACACCCAATTTTAACATTGTGCTAAAGTCATTTACTGTTAAAACCCTGAAGTTAAATATGATCCCTTCCCCTCTCCCCACCCCTTCTCTCTTAGGTTAGTGTTTGGGGGACAGGCAAGGGGCTGGGGATTGGCCTCAACTTGGAATTGCTGCCAAGGGCTCGTAATACAATCTCTCCCATTTGAAGGGTAAATCAGTGTCAACTGCGTTTGCTGTCCAGCAGAAAAAAAGTAAGCATTTTACTTCCGCTCGGTCCGTGTGGACTGATGAAATGTAGGAAATCTGTTTCTGGCTAGTGGGATTAAAATCATTTTCCCAAACAGCACCAAGAGGAGCCATCACAGAAGTATGAAGAGGGGCGGCGCGGACACAGCTGCCGCCAAGGTGCTGCTGTGCTGCAGGGAGCCGAGGCCACAGGACCTGTGTCTGGAGAAGTCACAGGGGCGCAGCCGGGAGCGCCTGCGCTGCTGAGCTGCTGCTGCTGCTGCTGAGCTGCAGGGAGCAGTGGGCTCCGGCTTGGTGAGCACGCAGGGGTGTGGGGGGGGGGGCAACCAGGAGGGGCCCCAGCTGAGCTACTGCAGGAGGGCGCTGGGGGAGGGGCCTGGAAGCAGCCCGAGGGTGAGTGCTGCTCATGGCAGCTCATTGATGCCCTGGCTACAGCTTCCATTCCACTATCGCTATTGTTGAGCAGCGCCAGAAGCCCTCTGGGACAGCGCAGCCAACCAGGGGCGGAAGTGAGAAAGTCTCGGCGCGAGGACATAAATGTACACATGCGTGATGCTCAAGCCTGCAATGCCCTGCTCTGTGGTTATGGCGGGGGGGCGGGGGGCGGCGAAGGGACTTGGGTTGCTTGTCTGTTTTAGTCACACTTGCTGAGGGTTTGAGGTTTGATTTAATGGGAGCGAGGAAGAAGACGTTGTGATGTAATTTGGGGTGACTTTGTGAACGAGTTGGGTAGACTTGAACCTTCTTAAGAGTGTGAACAAATGCTAATTTATCCATACATTTGTATTTCGATGTGATATTTCATTTTAGCCCAGCCCTAGATGACTGAAATCTGAACCTATTTAGGGAGCAAAGGAGCCAAGGTCTCTTTGGAGGTGTTAATTAGCCCTGGCAAAATTAAGTTTTATCAACTCTGTAACTGATTGATTGGCCCAGACATTTCGAGTTCCTAACGTGGGAGCAAGCTCAGTTCCTAGCATTCTGTTTTCTGTATTCCAATACACATGAAGGTGGGGTCGATTTTTCTTCCAATTTACTATTTTTTAATCATAGTCTTTGTTTTTTCTATCTTCTTTATTTTCAACTTTTTTTTTTTAAATTAACTTTCCACCTACTATCCCAAACCTCTCCAACAAAACTTGACGAGTTGTGCACACGAGATTTTATGCAGAGAAAATAAGACCTACGTGTTCAGAGGGACACCCATCTGGCCTTTTGGTGTTAAATAAAGGCTCAGACAAGTTGGGAGTATCCGCCAGGCACAGGAAGTCCTCCTTCCCTTTCAACCTGTCCCAAGAGACGCTGAGAGGCAGGGCTGAGAACAAACCCTGTGCTCATTGCTGCTTCCCCCTACCTCTTAGTCTTTGCTCATAACTACAGCTCACATCTGATTTGCCTGGCTTGTCTTTGGCATAGATCAATGAGCCCTTCTTCAAGGAATGCCCTGCTCTAGCTGTGGAGAGTGTGGTGGTGGTCCTTTCCAATATGGGTGTTCAGGTTCTGACTGCGTAAGAGAAGGTAAGAGCCAGAGGAGCTAAGACTGGGTGCTGTGCCTTGACCATGCCCAGCAGAGCCTGTGCTGAGAGCTGTCTGAGAAGTTTCTGACCAGGAAAGGTAGTTTGGGTTTTGACCTGTGCATCTGAGCTTTGGGTGTATCTCTTCACTTATTTTATCGATAAATATCCAACTCTGTGCTGTGGATTGTGGTTTGCTGGGACATAAATTCATATGGCAGAATTCACGAGAGCCGAAGGACTTGTGATGCCTATCGAGTTTTCTAGCATCCTGGTGCCAAGCCTTAGTTAAACTTAGAGCTTGAAGGTGTGGTAAAACCTCAGGACTTCATTTAACCTGCAGCCACATGCCGTTTAGAACTTCGAGACTGGAGGTCAGCTGTGCAGGTCCGGGGAGCTCTGAAGACCTACGCTGCTTAAAACAACTGCTGTGTTTCTAACAACATATTTCCAGGATTTTTTTTTTAATTTCTGCAGAATTATAGCATTGCTTTTGTGGTTTCTTCCACTTTCTTGAATTGCTACTGAAGTTTTCCTCTCAGTGTTGTTAGACTAGAGGAAAGAACAAGCGAGAAAGTAGAAATAGCTCTTGCAAAGGTGGGTGAAGGTACTTGGAAACTCCGTATATCGAAGTTTTCAGGGGCCATTCGACTGAGATTTTTTTATTGTTTTCTCTTTACATGAAGACTCTATCTATCTATATTCTATCTATCTATCTTGCACATATATAACATATATTGCACATATATTGCATATATATATATCTGAATAGAATGCTGAATTCCGATATTTCATTCCTGTATTTGAGTTAAAATATAATTTTTGTTTTATGAACAAAACATAAATGTTCTTATGAATTAAGGCTTACCAAATCAATTTATATAGACTTTTGATATGAGCCATTACAATTTCCAGTTAGTGACTTTAGATGGTTTTCTATTCAAATCATGTCTCAATTTAATCTGGCAGAATTCTAAAAGTCTCCAGTTCACTGTTTGGGAGAATAGTTTAGTAGGGTTTTGAGAACGGTGACTTAACAAAAAAATCTCAAGTGGCAGAAATAGTTTGTCTTGAGAAACATACATAGTGTGTATGTATGTGTTTAGCATTTCATCTAAGATAAGTCACCTTGGGCCTGTCAATAAGAAAGAGATAGATGCCCAAAGAGTTAAAATCATAGTTTATATACAAGGAGGTACAGAGATTTAATGACTGTGTGAATATCCCATTACTTTAGGCAAAATATCTTCCTAGGCTCCCAGTCCCTTAGGAATATGTGAGAATTCTCCTGTGCAGATTTTTCAAGGGCCTTTTGAGTCTAGTCTCCAGTTACTTAATTAAAGTTGTTACTTTGCTTAATATTTGCTGAATTTATATTAGATTTAGTCACTTGACAGAGGTTATAGTGTCATTACAAGATCTGAAACTGCATTTATGATTAAATTGTGGACTTTATTTTCTGATTAGCACTTTTAATGAGGTTTCACATTCATAACTTGGGATAGGAGTACAGACATGTAATCCCAGCACTTGGGAGGTTGATGCAGGAGTACTTAAATTGTAGGCCAAGCTGGTAGACTACATAATGAGTTGGTGTAGACTGGACTATATAGTCAAACCAAATTAAACCACCAACCACCTGCATAACACTAGTATTCTAATGAGAGACAGAAAAGGAGTGGATCTGAACCAGAGGGGAAGTGGGGAGGAACTGGGAGGAGTAGAAGGAAGGGAATTCATAATCAGATTTTATTACATGAGGAAAAAATTCTGTTTTTAATAGAAGGGAAAAATAGTAACAGCAAACATTTTGCATTCTGAACATTGGTTGAGGATCTACATTTTGCAGAGATACTACTGGTTGGTCAAAATAAGTCACATGACAATAAAGTTTTCAGGAAATGGTACAAATCATCTTTGGACTTTCATTCTTTGAGTCCATTTCAAAAATGACATTTTGTCCTGCTAGACTTTAGAAGAGTTTTCGGATTGATGCATTCATTTTGTTTTTCATTTTAAAAGAGAGTCTTAATGACCTATAATCTTTGTTTCTGCCTTTATCGCATAAAATTGCGTGGTTAAAAGAGAGGTCGACATTGCGGAAGTGAGTCAAGTTCGCTTTTAAAGGCAGGGCTCTTGATCGCACGCTCACTGGGCCTCACTACTTTTAAAGGCAGGGCTCTTGATTGCACTTTCACTGGGCCTCACTACTTTCAAAGGCAGGACTCTTGATTGCACGTTCACTGGGCCTCACTACTTTTAAAGGCAGGACTCTTGATTGCATGTTCACTGGGCCTCACTACTTTTGGTGGCTTTTTGTAACGGAGATGAGAGGGGTGGAGGGAGAAAGAGACAGAAAGGAGATTTGGGTAATATCTGTAACCATCTGTTTGTTTCAATGAGCATTGAATATTGTCATATTAATAGCTTATGATCCTTAACTATATCAAAATGCAATATTCTTTGTTATCATTATTAACCCTATATACTTATTTTACTGCTTAATATTTGGCATATAAGCTTGGGTACAACTTCCTCAACATGAGGATCTTTAATGACAAGTTGACATTTCCAACTCTTCTATCTTTTCATAATAATGATTGAGAGTTATATGGGAAAATTGTATTTTGTTACAGAAGATCTTTCCAAAATAAGTCATTGGTTGTTTTATTTCTGTATGTGATGGTTATGATTTAGATTGCATTGATATTAAAATATTTGCCAAGTAATGTCATAAATGTTGAATCTTCCCAACATTTATCTTTGAAATGGTCTTGTCCACAGTACACAGTGAACAACTCAGATAAAAAGAGAAAACTTCTATGGTATGTACAATTCCTAAATGGTTAAGCTATGGAGCCATTATTTCACCTTAGAATGTTGGATTCCATCTTTTTCATTCTATTCATTTATCAGTCTATTAGTCTTGCTATTGTGGAAGCTCACAAAAGATAAGAGTAGTAAAATCTTTTATTTTTGCTTTTGTTTTTTTCTTTCTTTATAATTCATATTCCATATAATACTGAAGTATGTTTTTTTCTGTCATGCCAGCCTTCTAGAGATGGGAGAAAGCATTTTGGCCACAATCAAAGCAAGCCCCTCGGTGGCATGGACAGCTGCATTCTGAGCAATGGGCCAGACAGTCTTTAGAAGTGGTGCAGGCTCATGAGCTTCTTCTTCCCTTGGGTTGTCCAAGCCTCAGCACATCCACAATCGCTATGCCAGAGTCACCTTTACTACGGAAAGAAAGGGAAAATACACAGTCTTTGAAGGATTTTGCATATGTTTTGCCCTTTAAGATTTATTTTTATGCATTCCAGGTCTTTACAGTTGAGTTACTCATAGAAAGCTTGTAGAAGTTCCAATTTAGTGAATTGTTCACGCGTATCACATATTTGAGGTCTCAGTCTTTCCAATTGATTGTGTTCAGTACTTGACAGAGTAGTTTGACCGTTTAGACTATTTGAATTACATAAATTTTGTTGAGAATATCGTTCAGTGTTAAGCTATGAAAACTTTTTCTCCTTATCCTGACTTTTCTGTTCAGTAGTCTGTGAAACTTTAAATGCATTCCAAAGAACTGGAATGATCTTTTCCCTAGTTTTTCTTTAGGATATAATGCAGTTCATCTAGGTACACTCAATATTTATTATAAATTATAAAAGGATCAAATTCCTAAGTTATCTTTTTATTTAACTGTTATGAACTTTTAAACTTTTTAAAGTTGAACTAAATTAGATTTACTAAGTGATTCATATCTTTATTTTTTAATTTTTATCATCTATCAATTATATAGCTTCTATGTTTAATATACTTTGATCACCTCAGTCTTCCTATTATCATCTCCTTTATCTCCCTTCCATTTGTCCCCTTCTACCTCCAAGTCCCCCTTCTACTGTCATTAACTCTAGTCTTTCCTTCCCATTCCCTCCTTCCTTTCTCCCTTCCCTCCCCTCCCCCTATGTGCTTTCTTGCTTATTTCCTTGCTTTCTTGCATTCATCCATTTCTTCCTTCTAGCTCAGTCATTTCAGTGAGAGTCTACTTTACCATGCAGTGATTTCCTCAGATTCTATATTTTCTTCCTTCTAGCTGGATCCATTTCTTCTTCCTGTGTGATTCCAGCAAATTGTTCTTTGTGCTGTTCCCCCCCGACAGAGTCTCTCTGTGTAGCCTTCTGACTGTCCTGGAACTCACTCTTTAGACCAGGCTGGCCTCAAACTCACAGAAATCCACCTGCCTCTGCCTCCTGAGTGCTGGAGTTAAAGGTGTGTGCCACCATCTTCTGGCTCAATTTCAGCCAATTCTAAGGCCGGAATATAGAGACTTTAAGGAAACCCACTGAGTTGTGCTCAATATAGTGATGGTTTTAAGTATGAATAATGGAACAAGAGAAAACAGGTTGCCCATCTCTCTTTTTTTTTAGAGAGGACTTAGACAAGTCTTGGCTGTTAAAATATCTTTGTGTCTCTCTGTGTTTATCATAGTTTAAGTCCTTTAACCTTTATAGTATTTGAGTTACCCTTAAGCCTTCTTTCTCTCACATTGGCCTCTGGAAAAAAATCTGACTTTTTATTTTAACTGATCGTCTCTACTAAAATTGTGGTTATGTACAAAATATCAAAATAAAACTAGCTTAGTTATTTTTATTCTTTTTAGTGATTCATCAATTCATATTAGGAGATAGTTCAGATTACATTTCTGGTGAAACGCAAGAGCGGTTGCATGGGAAATAAAGGTGCAACTGTCAAGGAAAATAACAACTTCACTGTTGAGAACTGCTGAGGGGAAGGATTGTGTCCCTCTGACTCACTGGAACTGTGACATGCCATTAGGCTCACTGTAAGCGATCCCCTGGTGGATTCTGCGCTGGACAATGAGCTTCAGAACCTGAGGCGTCTTCTTGCCTTTGTAGAGCGACACAGGGCTCTGAAGCTTCAGTGGAAGTCACAGGGCACACAATAGGGTGGAGGTAGAGTTACTGTGAGACTGTATCTCACTTTCAGGGAAGTGGTGGGAGAGATTGTGTCTTGAGAAGGAGGCATTTTGGAGGTAACCCTTTTAAGGTTTCAATTAGTTATTTAAGTGTCTGACTCTTTTGCTTAGATATATGATTGATTACATGCATGTTGACAGGCTAGCCATCCTGTAAGATTCTGATTAGCTACAGACAGAGGTATTCATTTGCTGTTAATGAGCATAGTTTTAAAAGAATTGGGATTGAAAATATTTCAGGTGTTTTTGATGTTAAAACACAGAAGTTTAGAGAAACTCTGATGGTGGTATTAACCGGGAGAGAGTAAACAACAGCAAAATTCCAACTCTTACTTTAAAAAACTTGGAGCCTATGACAAGGTGTAATAAACACAGATCAACTTCCTAATGCTTCATTTCAGATACCTAGAGAATGGCAAAAGAGTAAGTGCAACTGTATCTTTCAGTTGTGTATGAATTATATACTCTATGTATTTACTACCTCTCCCAACAAAATTGTATTTTCTACGATTTTGGAGATAACCACATTTTGAATTAAATGAATATAACTAGATTGTTTATTCAAATGTAAACTTTTAAAAGAAATTAATTTAAATAAATTAGAGTTTGAGAATAACTACAAAGGACCATTGTGCAAAGTTTGAAAGAGTAAAACCACAAAGGTAGCATGTAACTTGGTCACTTTGAAATTCTCAGATGAAATATCTAGAATGTTATGTGCTAACAGCTTGCCTGTTGCAAATACTCTTGTGTTTATTGTCATTTGATTATACTTCTTTTGCTTATTTTGTGATTATACTGATTTGTAGCTAGAGCTGGTCAGGGTAAAGAAGACTAAATGCAATGATTGAGCTATTGTAAACAAAAAGTGGAATAATTACATTTCAGATAAAAGATAGCTTCAATTTATTTATTTTACTTAAGTAGAACCAGGTCTTACAAATAGTTCATATAGGGCAGATTTGTAGCTCACTAAGAGAGTGCTTGCCTACCATGTAAGCGGCCCTGAGATTGTTTCCCAGTATTTTATATACAAGTATGGTGGGCAGAGATTTAATCCCAGAACTCAGGAGGAGGGACAGGAGAATCAGAAGATCAAGGTCACCCTCAGTTATATAGATAGCATTTTGAGGCCACCTTGAGTTACTTGTGACTGTATTACCTCAAAAATAACTCATACAAAGATGATATATTTAAGGCCAACTTAAATATATTTGCGTAGTTTAAAGTATTTATTTATTTAAATCCTTTTTCTATGATTCAAATAAAGGTTCTATACTTCGCATACAGTGAAGTGCTCGGGTTATGAAATAATCTCATTTTAGTTACTTGTTTTTATTGCACTGTGCATTATCACAGGATTTCTAACATGCCAAGCAAATTCTCTGCCAGTTTTACTTTAGATGTAAAACATTGGAGTATTTCTACTCTAAAATGATTACAAACAAAACTCAATTTGCAGAACAAAAATCAGGAAGATTCAGAGCCAGGAGAAAATCATGCTAGAGGGCAAAGGCCACTGGAGGCAGTTGTTATTAGACACTGTCTTCAGCTAGTGTGTTCTGTTCGACTGTCTTCATGGAAAGAGTTCTCGGGGTTTGAAGATCAAGACTTTAGTCCAACTCTACGGTGATGCCATGGAGTTAGATTGCTTGTGCTATCGATCCCCTCTGATTTTGGTCTTTCAGAATTATAGTGGAGAGTCTTTTAAGACCCCTCGTCTCCTACCCAATACTCAGTTCTCTAAATCACGAGTCCTTGGGTGAGTTTGCCGCCACCCACAAACTGCATCATGCTTGCTTAATTTTTAGGCATCCCTCTTGCCAACAGTTCCCAAATGTTTTCTATGGATTGTGGGAATCAAGTGAGTACTCATGTTCAGCACTCAAATTCTGTAGAAATCTTTGCTTAAAAAAAAAGATCGGACATTAAAACCTCAATGTAACATCTTACTGTGTTTGCATAAATGGGATTTCTTGTTCCCGAAGCTGGCCCTTTCCAAATACATTGTTTTTCATGAGCTAAGCATTTATTGTTTGACTTTCTCCTTGACCTTTGGTTGTTGCTGTTACCAAGTGGCTGGCTAAAAGTGAGAGAGGCAGACAAATAAAACACGTAGTGTCTCTGGGTTTAATAATTAATAACCTGATCTAACCTCACGGAATCTCATGGATGGGCCTTGTCATAGTGGTGGAATTTTAGAAATTTTACCTGTATGAAAAGCGCGTGCGCTTTTGTCTCCACAGCAGGTGTCAGGAGTGGATAAATGATGTGCACTGCCCTGAGCCCTAAGGTTCGCAGCGGACCTGGCCTGTCTGATATGCATCAGTACAGCCAGTGGCTGGCCAGCAGACATGAAGCTAATTTGCTGCCGATGAAAGAAGACTTGGCCTTGTGGTTGACCAATCTATTAGGTAAGGTTCTAAGATATCGCTTGGTGAGCAAAGATAACAGAGTCTTGTGTGTTTTACCTCCTCTCATAGTGTCCTTCTCCCCAGCATGTGACAACCCCTGGGAAAGAAAGGCCTTCTTTATTGGGAATTTTCATCTGGGAAACCTGAAGCCTGTGGAAATTTAAATGAATTTCCCAGTGCCTCTCACATTCGCTGTGTTTCATATTCCAACGTCCTGCACTGGAATGTGGAAATCTGCGGTCAGGTTGCTTATACTGTTTCTGTTCTGCTCTGATTTATTTTTGACTCGTCAGTTTGCAGCTGACCGCTTTGACCCGTGCTTTGGTTCAGACCGCAGGCTCTGTGAGATCTGCCTCTGTACCTGTCTCCATTGCCCTACTTTTACAGCGCGCCTTCCCAAACTGCTGAGTGTCTGAACTCGGGGAGAACGCCTACGCTTTGTCCAAATGGGCTGACTGGAGTAATTTAGCTTTGAACTAAATTCTGTTTTCATTTTACCGTGCCTTTTTGAGAAAGCATTGTTGGTGAGGAAAGTGATACCGCCTACTAAAGATGCCGCCTTTGTGTGGTGAGTTCTGAGCGTGAAAGTGCAACCACAAAGGGCACAGATTTGTCATATTTAGCCACAGCATCACCAGTAACAGATCTCCCAGAGAAGAGTGAGTCAGAACTTTCGGCCCTGACCGAGTTCTTAGATATAAGATTTGACTGTTGGATAAGCAGAGCTTGTGTAGTGCTGTGTGCCTGGCAGAGTGGGGCCACCACTCTGTTTATCACTGAAGCAATACATATATCACCTCCCTGGATGAATTTCTAGCAAAGATTGGGAACACATTATCCTTTTGCATAGTTTTCTTGGTCATCCTAGCTTATATACCTATTTGCTTTTCTTTAAAAAGTCTTTTCTAGGACCTTGGACTTCCCACAGGGCAGAGAACCCTGACTGCTCTCCAGACTGGAGAGGGAGGGGGAGGGGAGTGGGGCTTGGGGAGTAGGGGGAGGGGGAGCGAAAAGGGAGGCGGGGAGGAGGCAGAAATTTTTAATAAAAATAAATAAATAAAAGTCCTTTCTAAGGGAGGTACTTACTTTTTTCTTTGTCATGAGTACCACATTTTGACCAAATTTATAGTTTAGCCAGAACTACCAAATGTGAGTATAGACAATCTACCATTTATAAAAGATTTTAAGAACTCGCTCCCCTCAGCAGGGTCCTCCACCCTACCATGGGGCTATCTCTAACACAAGGAAAGAGACTTGCACTTGGTAGTAATTCATTCATGCCAAGTGGGAACTTTGAACTTCATCTGACAGAGGCAGTTGCTGCTTCCCTTGCTTTTGTCTTTCCGGGGCACACTAATGACTATGAAGTTAGTCATCTATTAACTTTCAGCCATCTGCTGCAGATAGGAGTTCTCAATGGAATTGTGATGCAGAAATTCAAAGCATAGCTCTAGAGAATCTTGATGCTTGAACTCCAACTGCTGCTTCCTGGCCCTGAGCTCTTTGTGCATTGTTTTGAGAGATATTCACTGTGTCTGTTTACAGGTTGCTGACGGGGAAAATATTTAAAATATATATAGTATTTAGCATGGTTCCTGGGTTATAGTTAATATGATATAAGTTATTTTTCTATTTATTAAGTTCAGTGAATTGTTAGCTTTTTTATGGGACTTGTAAGGGGCTGAGTCATATACAACTCTGAAGAAGGTTATTAGTGAGTCATAATTGATAGTGTGATGAATAAGGGGCCGTGGAGATGTTAGGCCAGGAGGAAAGGGTGAGTGAGTACAACATAGCCTGGTTACACAGGCATGACCCAGTGTTGGGTGACTAGGTCATCAAGGTGTTCTGTTTAGCCAATGTGATCATTCTCAAAGGGGTTTGATCAGTGTGAGCAGCCCAGCGCAGCCTCAAAGAACAGAGTCAGTGTGTGTAATGGAAAGATCTTTGGATTAGAAATCAGGAAACCTGGCTCCTCTCTGGGCATCAGGAGACCTGGCTTCAGCTTCTGGCTGTTCCACTGGTAGGAAACATGCCCAAAGTCACTCAGCTATCTGTTCTGGGCTTGCTGTCCTCAGCCGTAAATGAAGGAGTTGGAGGGGATGCTCTTTAATATCCTTTCCAGCTCCCCAAATCTAAGTTTCCAAGAAATCTGAGTCTGGAGATTTGGTTTGGGTCAGTTTAGGCCAACAATAAGCATAAATAAGCAAAAGAATTATAAATGAATGAAATTTTAAAGAATTAAGTTTATCTTGTTAAATTTTTATTAGTAGTTGTAGCAAATGAAATTGATGGGTTAAGAAATTTTCCAACCAAGGGATATTAAAGGTATAAAAAAAAGAATACTACCTTTGAGTGGATGGGAATTCACTTGAGGTAAACAGAGACTAGACCTCAAGTCAGTACCTTCATGATAATTTGGAAGGGAGTCTAAACACTTGAGACTGTTTAAAATGGTAAAACATCTGGAGACAGGAAAATAAATGTTTTGTATAATAATGAGAGAATAACAGACGAATGGCTTTGTTGGATGATAGCTTTCTTACACAGAGTAGCAACTCTTAGCATGCACTTGCATTGGAAACATGAATATAAAATTATTTACTATCGCAACTGGAATGCTCAGGGAGTTAGCTCATGTACTCCTCTTGCAAAGGACGTGGGCGTTTCTCAGTACTCACACCATCTGCAACTCCAGTTCCAGAGGTAGATTGTCCTCTTTTTGCTTCTGTGGGCACTGCATACACGTGATACACATACATTCATACAAGCACACACATACGCATAGATAAAATGATAAATAAATCTTTAAAAATTATTATCTTTTGGCCAACTGAGAAATACTCACTTAACTTTACTCTATAGTGTGTTCTCTCTGTCTCTCTGTTTCTCTCTCTCTCTGTCTCTCTCTCTGTCTCTGTCTCTCTCTCTCTCTCTGTTTCTGTCTCTCTCTCTCTCTGTCTCTCTCTCTCTCT
>NC_022023.1:33000485-33009340 GCF_000317375.1 Microtus ochrogaster | reverse complement strand
TCTCTGTCTCTCTCTCTCTCTCTGTTTCTGTCTCTCTCTCTCTCTGTCTCTCTCTCTCTCTCTGTCTCTCTGTCTCTCATCCTAGCTTTTATGTACTTGGAATCTAGAGCTGTCTTGGTGACAGTCTCCATGTTGGTTCTGTTTCCATATAAAGCAGCAAATTCTTTAGTGAGACAGAAATGTAAAGCTTTTAGATGTTCGGTCTCATGGGTCATACTTGCAGAAAACTTTTAGGATACTTGTTTAAAATGTAACTTTTAAAATATGCTTTGTAAAGGAGAGTGAATCAGTGATTATACTTGGATGTTTCTGATCCCACACATAAACTGTCAATTGAAGGTGATTTTTTTTTGAAAGGACAATTGAAGATTATTTGAAAACCAAAAATAGTTTGATGGATAAGGGAATGCTTGTTTTGATGATAGACCAATACTCACTTTTATGTCTCCAATGTGACATGTGATATTGTAATTTTCAGATACTCTTGCTTCATCAGTGGCAAAAATAAATACCATTGTAGAATGCTAGGCATAGAGAAAAAGATACAATAATAAACAGCTAGTCAAGCTCAGTTTATGTATTAATCCTGGCTTTCCTGTGGGAAGTGTGCTTGTTGAATTGACCAACATGACTGATGAGAAGGTCACTGTGTGTTATCTTCACCCACTCACATGTTGGGTATCTTCCAGGAAATGCTGTCTGGAGCTATGCTGTGTATTTCCTATTAGTAGACTAGTTTTAGGATAAACATTTAGAAAAGACAGAGCTAGGACCGGAAGATCCCACCATCTTCAGTAAGCAGGCGTCTTGGGCTGCCCCTTGCATGGTGGCTGCTGTTACCACTTGCTGACAGGTCTAGTCTACATTAACCACACAGGTTCTGTCTGTACTGTAAGCTATCAACTCTGTTCCTTTTACTCATGAGCCGAGTATTACTCACCCATTATTTATGTCTGTACAATATACCATAAATCCAAACGCTAATGCAAGCAAATCTTGAGAAAAACCTTAGTATTGCTTTGAGCATGGAAAGTGTTAGTAAACGAAGAGCCCCAGGCGATAACAGTAATCCATGATGTAGAATTAAGTGCATCTGACTCTATGATTGATAGCTGGACTTCTGAGAATTGTTTTGGTCTTACTTTGAGACCAACGTACTAACAAATTGCTCATCTCACTTGAGCATTTCTATATTTTAAAAATGATAATCTCTCTTTGTCTTATATTAGTTTTGTTTAATGATAATAAAAGAAGCTCCTGGTACTGTATTTTAAAGAAAGACTTTTGTGTTAAAGAAGAATTAAATCAAGTCGTATTTGCATCAAAAAGAGTTGACATTTTTATTAATGGTTGTACGTCTTTAGGATGAAGACTCGTGTGTTTATATCTACCTAGGGATTTTTGAATAGTTTCTAAGTTGCCCCAAAAGCTATCATGCCAAAACGATTTTACTGATATTTAGAAAATGTATTGGTAGTTGATACTGTAACACATTTGCTTTTCTGATTATATACATGCAGGGAAAAGAAAATTTAGTGGTTTCCAGTTTAACATGAATGATATGTGTTTCACTTTTTCAGTTATTTCTAAAAATCGACTTCATTTTTATCTATTAAAAAGTAAACATCTATCTGTTGAAGCTAATGCTGTTAAACACAGCTGCTATCCAGTAGGCTTGGGACAGGAGATTCTTCCTTTATTGGGTTCTGAGATCCTCATGTTCTTGGTGTAAGTCAATTCAAGTCTATCTCGCACTCTTCAAAATTCAGTCTTGAAGATACCCAGTAATTTGAGATAAGGTACTCATTACCAAAACGAGTAATGCTTAATAATTTGTATTTGGCTAGAAAGTGAGTCATGTTTAGTTTCTCTACTGTTAAAATAAATTGAGGTTGGAGGTGCAGTGGGGTTAGAATGGAGTTTGGTACTGTGGCATCAAGATTATCTTTAGACATTGAAACTATAGCAACTTTCTTCTGCTGTGTTTCAAATCAGTCATTAGAACAAGGCTGAGTTCTTCTCAGTCATGTTCCAGGCTCCTTGTTCGTTTTCACAGACGAAGTCCAAGATCATTTTTTCCTAAAAAGCTTTCTGTGGTGCTTCTATGTAAGGAAATAAAAAGATCAAATTTCATTTGGGAGAATGCTCTGATTTAGGAAATAGTCACTGTGTGTTCAGTAAATACTCAAGTTGTCAAGCCAAAAGGCTGAGAGCATAGACTTTGAACCTAGAAGGCCTGGGTCGAAGGCTGAATTCCTCTATGTGCTAACTGTGTGGATTTGTTTTAAAAAGGGGGGAAGGGGAGAGATAGTAACATGTACTCTGTAGTACTGTGACCATGCCTGCCTGCCACATTGTGTCCAAATGTCAAATGCGAATATTAGATGCAGTCTCTTCTTTGGGCATCTAGTATTGCTAAATTTTGAGGGGAGGGGAAAACTCATCTCTGACTATTCCAATAGAGGATAAAGAGATCCTTGCCCCCATCCTCTGGTAGTGCCAGTCTAAAGCATTTTATAGATTGATAGCCAATCTTTATGGAAATTATGTCAAAGTTTTTCTGGAAGATATTGTGCATTGATGCATATGAGCACTCATGCTGGCTTTAGTTACCCAGCCCTCTCCTAGTAGTACTGGGGCTGATGCTAATGTCATTCATTTAGTCTATAGATGCTTCAGCTATGCTGTCTATTACTCTTGATTCTCTAGACTTGCTTTCACATGGGAAAGGCAGGCCTGAGTCTGTGGCAATGCTCTGACTGCAGAGACACCTTGCATAGTGTTTATAATACGAGATGTGAGTCCCTTGATGCAAGATGAAGAAGGCCTGATTTGTGAAGCAGAGATTATTAATTGCCTGCTAATTTTACTTAAGGAATTGTAATTTGTTCGTCACAGCCTGCTCCTCCGGGTTTGTCATGGGTAGACCCAACCGGCATGGTTTTCGGCCTTTTCCTTAATCACCGCTAGTGGTATGTGTGGAATGGAAATGATGTGGGGCACCGTCCCATAAAAACGGTATAACTGACTTCTTACAATTATACAGCACACTGAAAATATGTATGTAATGACTCTTAATAGTTGGATGGAAAAATATATTACATGTAAAGGATTTTTAAAAGTAGAACTTTTCAGTCTTGCATTTTCCCTTCATTTGGGGCAGTCCATTTCAGCTATAAAGTCTATAACAGTCTCTGTTTTAGCCAGAAAACCCACCTTTCCAAGTTATAAAATACACAGAATGCAAAGCTGACACCTAATATATTCTTCATTGGATACAGATGTTCAGTGTAAAGTTTTCGTCAAGTGTTCATAGAGAGCAGGACAAAGGACATTTGTGAGTTCCAAAGCAAATCAAGTGAAAAGTGTGACTCTGGGCAAATTTCTGATGGCTCTTTAATGAAAACTATTTTTCTTTGCATTATTAAAAATTCTTTTCAATTTATTATAATCATCTAAGTCACTTGAAAATATGAGGCGGAATCTGATGTGGCGTGTAAATAAATGAGAACACATCAAGTTCCCTTCCAGAGGTAGGATGTCGTCTAAGCAATTTATAACAGTCATTCAACAAAATCATTGAAGAACTTGTAAAATTTGTTCATTTTGATATTTAAACACATCTCTATAAACTTAAAATTTTAGACAAATTGTTTCTGGTACTTATGCATCATGCCTGTTTGCAAGATAACTTTCTGCTCATTAGAATAATATTGGGAGGATAGCATGTAGTCTGCCCTGCTTCCATTATGTGTTTCAAGACTCATGTTCGTGTCTGAGTTGAATGAACTCCACGTAGTTCCGAAATGAAAGCAGCCTGCGCAGGCGAACCTCTGTGGTCAACACATAGAGTGCTGCTGCTTTGCCACCTGCAGAAGTCATTATCTTAACCAGAGGCTAAAAAGTGAGCTATCCAGCAGGGAGAAAGGGAATGTAAGCACTAACTCCCCGTCCCTCTTATAATCCCCCATCCACACTGCATGAAAGTCATTTTAAACAGATGTTTCTGAAATTCAAACAGTGGATACCGTCGGTCTGAATCAGTAGTTTATATATGACTCAGTGGGGCTGTCTTTAAGTGTCCATGGAATTGCATCACCTGCCTTTCTCTTAAGATAGGAAAATAGGTCTGGATGCACCCCAATGTTTGGTCAAGGTTTTTCTAGAAGTTTTATTTGTTAATTTGCATGCTTACTGATTGCATTTACCCAGTGCCCATCACATTAACACACAATGCTTACCTCTGTAGGAGGCTTCATTTTTAAAATGTATGTATTTGTAGACAAGGTGTTGACCTTGAGCTAATCCTGCTTCCCATGCCTTCTGAGTGCTGGTATTATAGCTGTGCAGCATCAAAACTTGTTTGTAGTGCTCAGAGTAGGACCCAGGGCTTTGTATATGCCAGGCAAGACTGTACCAACCAAGTTATATTCCAGTTCTGTAGAAACTTTAAAAAGACACATTCTAAGTGGTTTATAGCATATTGAGGGAAGTAGACTTTATACAAAACATATTATTTGCAAAAGGAGAAAATATTTGGTATACACCCAGAATGAAAGCTATTTGTGAGAATGACTATATAGAAGAGAGTAGTGAGCCCTGGGAAATCACTTCCAGGAAGCAGAGTAAAGGGAGATGGAATTCAACAAGGGAAAGAGCAAGGCACAGAAGGAGGTCCATGCCAGGAAGAGTAGAACATCTGTGAGGGGTATGATCAATAGGACCACAGGCAGATAGAAGCATTTGATTACAAAAACAATTGGAGGCATCAGTGGAGGTCATTGAGTTGGTACAAATTGCATAAATATGTTTCGCAAGGTAGAGGTGGTATCAAGAACATTAGTAAATGTATCTGAGTGAAGACTGAATCAGAAAAAATGGTGTACAGCATTAAAAAGTGACTACAAACCTAGGCAACAGCCCCCATTCTCATGGCCATCGTGTTAGTCATCAGACCATGATGGCATGGCCAAAAGAGACAGTTTGAAACTACAGAATAACCTTCATGTCATGGGAAATCAAGGCAGCAAAACCCATTGAAAATGAAGACCCAAGCAAAGGGGAGGGCATGGGGAAATTGAGTTGTGATAGTATGGAAAGACACAAGTGGTTCTATTTACATGAGTTGGGGGATCATGGAGCTCAAGGGTTTTGGATTCCTTGGTATATGATAAAATGTTCTGAAATTATGCTGCTGACAGTATATTTCTGAATATATGCACAGTATTTGAATTATATACTTTAGAGGGGCAAATGATAAAAGATATGGAATAGGGAAAAGGGAGGAAGAAAAGGCAGTGACTAACTGGGATCCAGTCAAGTGTGGAGATGATGGGATGAGGACCAGAAGCTTCTAAGAGTGGTGGTGGCCCTGTGAGGGTCAGTGTGGGGAGGGGGGAGCAAAGCTGAGCCCTGGAATTGCCTTCTCCTGGCTGTGTTCAGAGGGGAATGCTCAGTGGTTTTTATTTTTTTTCGCTTAAAATTTATCTTTCCCAACAATATTACCTACTCTTAATCAAGAATGGTGCATTATTGCAGCTTAGAAATGAGGTTTAGTATAGTTTGATGAGATTTAGTGGAGTTGCCAGTGATGGTTTGTTTATGTACCATTGTTCTGCTTAAAAAGAACGAAAGAGTTTTTGTTTGTTTTGTTTTTTTTTTTTTTTCATTTTCCTGTGTGTGTGTGTTCACGCTCATGCCTATATGCTGGTTGCTTCACATGGCTGTGTTTGCCTAAGCTTAAGGAGGGGTCAGAGATCCACATTAGATATCTTCCTCATTGGTCCTCCAACTTAATTCAAATTGTTTTTAGACAGGGTTTCTCACTGTACTCGGAGTTTATGGATTCAGCTAAATTAGTGCTAGCAAACCCCAGAGAACCTCTTGTCTCTTCCTCCTCAATGCCAGGGTTAAAAAGCCTGTACTTTAGGATTTTTTTTTTTAGCTACTCTCTATCCTCCCTCCCTCCTTCCCTCCCTCCCTCCCTCCCTCCCTCCCTCTCTCCTTGTCTACCTCCCTTTCCTTCTTTCTTTCTTTCCATGAGTGCTAGGGCTCTGACCTCAGGTTCTCATGCTCACATATCAAGAATTTTACATTTGAGCCATCTCGTCAGCAACTTTTGTTTATTTTTATTTTTAAGATAGGGCCTCATGTATCCCAGGCTGGTCTTAAGCTTCAAATGTATCCAAGGATGATCTTGAGCTTCTGATCCTCCTGCCTCTACCTCCTGAGTGCTTTGATTATGGTTGGTTGTCACCACACATGGGTTTTCTTATCTGTTGCTGGGGAGTGAACTTCTGCTTTAATGAGTGTTGAACAGGTGTTCTTGCAGCTGAACTGTTGTGTTTATAAATAAATATGTTACAGATGTGAAATACCAGTTCTGCTTTGCAGTCCAAAGCAATTGAATGGACTACCGAGGATGATAATGGAACTAACCAGAGAGATCCAGATGCTGAGAGGCAACATGCATTTAGTTCTAATACATTGTTTTTTTTTCTGTAAATATAGAATTCCCCAGAAGGCTGGTTCTTTGTTTCACTGACTCATTTTCATTTCATGTGGTTGCTAAATGGTGTGAATTTTGTCTAGTTAGTGTGAAATACAACTTTTTACAGTTAGAATGAATATAAAATATTGAGATTAAATTGAAACATAAAATGCTAAATAAACCATTCTTATGGTCAGTGCCCCTTTTAGGGATTTCTCTAGAAATGAATAGAAGGAGCTCCTAATGAAATAATGCCCTTTAGTGTGAGTCCGATGCCCAGACTAGGGAAAGAATGTTTTTATAATGCTCTTTTGTGGTATTTCAGGGAAAGAAATAACAGCAGAAACCTTCATGGAGAAGTTGGATAATGGTGCCTTGCTCTGTCAGCTTGCAGCAACTGTGCAGGAAAAATTTAAAGAAAGCATGGATGCCAACAAGCCTGCCAAGGTAAAGTCCCCAGGCAGAAAGCACTGAGGGTCCCCACACAGAAGTCTCCATGCAGAATGCACTGGTGAGAGGTGGGTGCTCCTGTGTGGAGGGTTCCCGTGCAGTAGGCATGGCCGAGAGATGGGTGCTCCTGTGTGGAGGGTCCCCGTGCAGTAGGCACTGGTGAGAGGCAGGTCTCTGTACAGACCGCACTGCTGAGAGCAGACATTTATTTCTGCAGTGACTTATGAATACAGCTCAGTGTGAGAATTGGGTGTGAATGAACGCATCAAGGTCTGCAGTAACAACAAAGCACAGAAGCAAGTTTATAATCATCGGACATGGATCCTCTCTTTTAATTATATAAAATGCATAATCCTTTCAGTAAGTCTAATTAGATGAAAGCTTATGGAAAAGGGATGCTGTTCCAAGAGAGTGTTGTGTACAAACAACTTCATCTGAGATGCTGTCAAAAAATAGTGAACATATAGTTGTGTCATCGGGCAGTGGTGAAAAAATGAACAGAAAGGTTTACTGAAGAGGTCTTGTTTCCAAAAGCAGTGTGTCAGAATACTGCTGTGAGCTATCTGTAATGCAATTTTTGTGTTTTAATGAGTAGTATCATTGAACAAAGTAACTTTAGGCAAATTACCTTATTTTCTTAATATTTCAGTTTCTTTTTGTGTCTTAGTTCTATTTTTCTTAGCTGTTATAAGTACACTGAGAAAATATCATATTTGTTAATTTTGAGTAAACAAGATAATACTTTTCTAATGTGTAAGGAAAAGAAGAAAAAAATGAAACAATGATGAAGACAATTTCAAGGGGGATGCAAGACACAGTTTATAAATGGTTCCTGCCTCTGTAGTGCAGCAGCAGTGCAGTGCGTGTACATGTCTGTCATCAGACACTTAGTGTGATGTATTTTATTGTGATTCCTATGGAAATATAGTTCTATTGTTTAGGGTTTCCTTTTCAAGTTTTTATTAACAGATGTTGATTATGCATCCTGCTGGTTTCACTATGACATTTTCTTATTTTATATCACTCTTTAAACTACTGTGTATGAAACCAACCTGAGCTCCAGCTCTTTTTTAAATTACAGCTCTGTGATGCTGTCAGTTAATCCAGTGCCTTCCAGATTCTCTTACTATGAGTACCACCTGACTGCCATTAGATTGTACCCTGCCTGAATGTGCTGTCTGCTTCCCTACAAGATCTTCCTGGACACATTCCTCAAAGGCCATCCAGGAGACCCTGGCTCTGGGCTGCATGGCGACTGGTGCATTTTCTTTCCCCATTTCTCTCTCAGTTGGAAGGCTGCACATTCTAAGGGATTTGTACAGCTCCCCTGGCTAGGATGCATAAGAGCAAGAACATAACAGACACACTCCAAGTCTAGTTCCTGATGACCTTATTTTGCATGGAAAGTGCTTCATGAAAGCTTCATATTAGACAGGTGTCCTTATGCTGGATCTCTACTGTAATGGAATTCACCTCCGTTTAGTTTAGAAGTGAGAAAGCACATGCTAAAAAGAGGCCAGTTTGTACAGAAATTGTACTTTAAAGCAATCAGCAAAGGGGAAATAGCATAGCCACTAGGTTCCCTTGGCTGTTCTGTCTTGACCAGAGCTCAAGGTCAGCATCACACAGAGGAAAACCCTACTAAGAATACTGTAGAGTTCTTCGTTTTTGTTTGTTTTGGAAGATGACTTTTTAAACTAGAAAGAAAGATCAACAGAGCTGCATTTATGGGACAGTGAGGTATGCTACAGGCTCAGAGCATGGGCCCGGAGTAGAGACTTTGCCTGTGTACTGGGTTAGCTTGAGAAAGCTTGTACTATCTGTTAACTGGTTTTGTCTAAATCTTAGTTCTTTTTTTTTAAATATTTATTTATTTATTATGTATACAACATTCTGTCTGTGTGTATGCCTGCAG
>NC_022023.1:32967086-33000385 GCF_000317375.1 Microtus ochrogaster | reverse complement strand
GGAAGAGCAGGCAATGCTCTTAACCACTGAGCCATCTCTCCAGCCCCTAAATCTTAGTTTTTATCTGCAATATGGAATTAGTAGTAATTGCTCATAATGTAGTAATTAACGGCTTTGGATAAATAGCATATGCCTTGTGAACAATGCAGCATTTTCAAAAGATGAAAATCAAAATGGTTGTCCATTATTATTCATGAGTATGTTTTTATTTAACAACTGTTTTTCAGTCCAGCAACATCCCTTCCATACATGAAGGAGAGTTATTAGACCCTTAGTGAATGTTTTAGATGAACAGAAGAAAAGTAGTGCTTTGTAAATATCCATAGTTAGCATCACAGTCTCTGTGAACACATCATAGGCTATCACCTCAGTCTTCACTGTAATGTACAGACAATGTGGGACGTGTGAAGGTCGAGTTCTACAGCTCTTTCTTTGAAAACCTCTATTTCTATAGTAAAACTATTAAGCAAAAAGTAACAAAATAAAAATTTTCTTGCAAATTTACAAGAACTGAAGTCAGATTTTATAAAATTTGGATTTTCTTAACCCCAGTCTTTTTAGTTAAATATAGTGCAAAAATTTGACTGTGGCTGTGATAACCTGCTTTAGTACACAAACCTAGCTTTGGTTTTTGAAGAAAAAATTAGGATGTGGTGCCACTTCACTTCTGCTGCTTGAGCACTCAAGCTCATTTCAGTTCATTTGCCATAATAGCTCTTGGCTGAATTTTCTTTTGTGTCTTTGGAAGAATATATGTATTTTATAATGATTTCTTAAGTCACCATAGTATGCACCCTGCCTATGAACAATGCACCATTTTCAAAAGATGAAAATCAAAATGGTTACTATCACAGTGGTCATTATTATTCATAGGTATGTTTTCGTCAAACTTCCTTTAACCAGGCTTTTCTCCATAGTGAAGATGGATGCCTAGGAGAGCTGTGGCATGCTAGTGCACATCTTACCATCGCCCACTTGGAAAGTGGGAGCAGTAGGATAAGAAGGTCATGGTCATCCTTACTGTATATCGAGTTCAAGGCCAGCCTGGGCTACGTGAGACTGTTTCTTAGAGACGGGGAGAGGTGGACAGAGAGAAAAGGAGAGAGAGGAGAGAGACAGAGCTTGATTGCTTAAGATTGTATAACATTTTGTTGCTATTCCATCTAGGCCTGTATTAAATGAAAATGAATTTACTAAAGCCTGTGAGTTAGGACTACATTAAATATTTCCCAGAGGGAAAAAGACCCTTTCAGTTGTGCATATCTAACAATTTTGCTGCAGCATTGTGTCTATTCTGTGTTTGTCTCTGTGTATGTCCTGTGTGCATGCATGTGTTGTATATGTTGTATATGTGCATGTGTGAGTCTCTGTATATGTGTGAGTCTGGGTGTGTAAGTGTGTATATGTACTCTGCACACATGCATGTATTTGTGTGCATATGTGTTTGTAGTTATGTGTCTGTGTATGAGAGTATGTGCATCTACGTGTGTGTCAGTGTTTGAGTGTGTCTGTGGGTTTCTGTCTTGCATGTCTGTATGTATGTATATATATACGTTTGTGTGTGTGTTTGTATCAGTCTGTGTATATTTGCATGTTATGTGTGCCTATGTATGCTGTACATATGTCTGTTTGTGTACATTACTGTGTGTTTGTATGTGCTGTCTATATGTGTTTTATGTCTGTGTATATGTTATATGCATGCATATGTGAGTATATGTATATTGGTGCATGTATGTATAATGTAAATGTCAATGTGTATGTGTGTATGTGTATGCATAATGTATGTATCTGTGTATTTGTGTGTCCCTGCATTGTGTATATGTGTGTGTGTGATGGCTATGCCATATTTCATACTGAATTTAGAAACAATGACAATAACAATAGACAAGCTTGTCAGCTTTTCCTCTGAATTAGTTAAAGACATCATATCCATGAAGGCCTTCATAATTTCTTGTAGTAGTTTTAATTTCATCTTCTCATTTTCCAAGCATTACTTTTACTTTGCTTTATTGATGGTTCATTTGGAATTTTATAGCTGGGCAAACATTTTAGCAAGTGTGCGAAATCTGCTACATTCATGGTTTTCTGTATTAAGAATTATTTAATGCTCTCAATGCTGATATCAAGTTTGGGTTATGATAGGCAATTTATAGAACATCTTTCAGCTGTATACTGAGAATTTTTCATCGCTGCTTTCATTTGGTGAGACACTCCACTTATGAAGAAATTGGATTCAATTTGTTCAATTCAATATGTTCAGTTTAGAACCAGCTTCTCTAGGGTGTTAAAAGTTTTACCTTTGCTTTATAGGTGACTTCCTTACATAGTGTGGTTGCAGCAGAGATAACAGAATCTTATGGTAAATGTATGAAATCTCTGAGCCAAGACTATGACAGTTTAATGAAAACTTTGATTTAATTAGTATGTGTATCAAAACATGACAAAATTTACTACTAATATCAGCCTGAACATGATAGGATTTGAGGTTCTTGAATGATGAAAAGAATCTAAACCTAATCTTTCTACTATCCTATATTTCCGATCTTGGTTTAGCTTGTGTATTTGTGTGCAATGTCAATAGTGTGTATTAGCATGGTCACATGTGTGGACATTCATGCCTGTCTTCTTCGATGGTTTTCTACCTTGTGTATTGACAAAGCTGTGTTTCTCACTTGATTTCAGAGCTTACCTCAATTTAGCTAGTGTAGCTAGCCAGCTTGACCCAGGACATAAGACTTCCAGGATCTGGGATTAAAGGTGTACTATAGTGCCTACCTGGATTTACATTGATGCCGCAGCTCAAAGTCAGATCCTCATGCTAGTTCTGAGTTTTGCGCACTGAGCCATCTTTCAGTCCCTCTAATGTTTCTGCTAGGATGAAACTAGTAGGATGACAAGCCCATGTTTTGTTGATTAGATTGTATGCTTTCTGACTTTAGGTCATATCCAGTAAAGAGTTTGATCCTTATACGTCCTGGTCCAGACAGTCTTTCCTTGTGTGTTTACTGAGCTCCTTCCCACCTGTTATTCTTTCTGCGGGGTTGGAGGGTGGAGGCAAAACACGAGACACACGGCGGTGCGGGGTTAGGAAGGAGACACGGACAGGCGGTGGTCCCACGTGGGTGCACTTTAATGGAGGGGGGGTAACAACAGGTAAGGGATGGGTGTGAAGAGACAAAAGGGAAGGGAGGGAGAGGGGGGGGGGAGGCTTGAGGCGACCCTCGTTTTTAAAGGGGAACGCAGGGGTGTCTGGGAGAAATGTCCTGCACATGATCGGCTTCTCATCGTGCTGGTATCCGTAGTCCAGGGGAATGCTGGGAACTGTAGTCTCCAAAAGGAACAACATTTCACCCTTTTGGTTTTATTAAAAAAATTGGGGGGGGGGGTCTTAAAGGGTAGGGAATGGGGGCGTAGCCCAGTCTCTCGTGACTGCTTCCTGCTGGCTTTGGGCATCCAGGGATCCAGGGAGTGTCCGATTATTCTGACGATGTCCTGTTGGTTATGTCCTGTTCACTGGCGTTTTGAGGTGGCTGATTGAAGAAATCGCATCTGTCTGGCTCCTCCTAAGTAGCTGGGTCATAGTTAAGATGCTGGAAGACAAAAGTCGCATTAGTAGAGAAAAAAAAATTAAAGGGGAGAGGAGGTTTGAGAGGAGGTTTGGAAAATTAAAGGGGAGATTTGGGTGGGGGAGTTTTAGGAGGTCTGGGGTTAAGAATGATAAAAAAAAATTAAATGATACTTATTCCGTTAATGGTCCGCTTGTGTTTGATTTGTTTAGGTGGGTCGGGCTGGCGTCCTGGAGCTTAAAGAAAGTGTCTTAAAAGAAATAGATTTTAACCGTATATTCCTTAACATTTCAGGGGTCACTGCTGCAGTCAGTGACTGACCTGTTATGTCAAGGAACTTTGTTAAGAATCTGCTTACCACCTGAGCCTTTGACTCTGTATTTGACAATGATATCTGTAATGACAGCTGGATGGTTATTTAGGAATTTAAAGAAGGGAGGGTGTGTTAACACAGGAGGATTAAGTGACGGATGGGACCACTGTTTTCCTTAGACTGGAGTAGAGGGGGCTGAACCTGGTGTCCTTTGGAACTTAAGAGAACAAGGTCCTGTCTGAGTTACCGTGTATGAAGGATTATCTTGAGCCATGGAGATGTACGGTTTAAGATGTGACAGGTGAATCCAATGAGGAATTCCTTCGAGCTTGGCAGCCGTGGGAGTTAGAAGAATTACCCTGAGGGGACCCTGCCATTTAGGGGAAAGGGGTGAGGGGCGTTGGCCTGGAGGTGAAAATAATACCTTATCTCCTATTTTAACTGGCGGTGGACATGTATTAGCACATGGTTGAGGCAGTGAGTGATCTGTGAAGTCCCACAGTAGCGAACGTAAGTGGAAAAGGAGGAGTGAGCAGGTGATCAGGAAGGGGAGAGGTTCCCGATGAGAGGCCGGGGGTTAAAACCGGCCGCCCATACATGAGTTCGAAGGGTGAAATGAAAAGGGGGCCCTTTGGGAGAGCCTGAAGCCTGAGAAGAGCCAGAGGCAGAAGTCTTACCCAGTCAAGGTGGAGTTCCTGTGACATCTTAACGAGAGCTTCCTTTAAAGAGCGGTTAGTCCGTTCTACCTTACCTGAAGACTGAAGTCAATAATTTCCAATAAATTAAAATTCTCTCTTTCTGATTTCTTAATTTTTGACCATGGTCATCCAGGCAGCTGCTGGTTGGATTGATGCTTTTCTTACCAGGAGTATTTCCATCCCGACTGTCTTACAGAGAGATACCGAGGTGGAACTCAGAGCCCAGGAGTCCATGGTTCTGTGCTGCAGAGAGGGATAAGAATAGTGTGCAAAGGAGTGTGGTGTGTTTAACTCCCGGCTGATTATACAAGGGCTGCACGTGTGCAGATTGAGCTGAAGAAATAGCAGCTAAAGGAAAGTGGCCTGACCTAGATTGTGTGTGTGTGTGTGTGTGTTTGTGTGTGTGTGTGTGTGTGTGTGTGTATGTGTGTGGTGTTGACATGTCATGAAGCTCTAAAAGGGGGGTCAGGAGACAGAAGTATGAATTGTAATGGAGGGGGTAAAAGGGAGGAAACAGAACATGTGACATGAAAGCAGAAGATGGGGTTGTTTGGGGAGAGAAGAGAACCAGCTTGGCACAGGACAGGGTCAGTAAAGACTGACAATTCCAGCATAAAAATTCTTGTATACATATGGAGTTGTAAAATAATTATATGAATATTTCAGTATATATGCCCTTAATGTTTACATTTGATATTAAGTACATATTTACCTACTTAAGCTATGAAGTATGTATAATAAGTCTCCTTAATAGGGGGAATAAGGGCAGATTAGAAAAGTATGTAAGGACACATAAAATACCATGATGACAGGGCCTGGAGAGATGACTCAGTGGTTAAGAGCACTGGTTGCTCTTCCAGAGGACCTACGTTCAGTTCCTAGCACTCACATAGTGGCTCACAACTGCCTGTAACTCCAGTTCCAGGGGATCTGATACCTCTTCTGACCTCCGAGGGCACAGATATTCATGCAGGCAAAACACCCATATGCATAAGATAAATAATAAATAATTCCTAAAAAATAATATGTCCAAATGTGTCATATAGAAAGAGGGCTTTTCAGGGGTTCAAGGTTGCAGTATTCCATGGCAGAAACTCAGCATCCATCAGGGAACAGCTGGAAGGTGAATGTTTGCATGCTGTATTTGAATTCCCATGCAGCTCTTCTCTTGCATGTATTCACGCTCCTCCTAGGGTTCCCACTGGCTCAACTACGATGCCCTGGAATGCTTGTGTTTTGTGGAACCATCTTGTTCTTATGCTTCTGTAACAAACATTGAGATGTGGAGCAGAAGTTTTATGACACTGGGATGCTGAGATGCCTGTGGTCTTATTTGTTACCTACCTAGAGGTAGTGTGCGGAATAACATGAGCTCTGTTAAGCATATGCAAATGGGATTCTGGGCTTTCCATTTACAAAAATTAAGAAATATAAATTTTACATTCTAATAGATGGAAGCCAAGTAACAAACAGGGCATTGGTTGATTTGTGAGTAAAAAAAAAAAATCTCGTTTTGCTATATGTCCTTTTCTATGATTTAATTCCATTTATCTTTTATGCTGACTCTGAGTGCATGGTGATATGATAGATGCAGGTTTCTTCCCAGCTCATACGATGGGTAGTAGTTTGAATTTGTTACTTCCATGGGTGTGCAATGCTATTTGGTCCTCGTACCACTTAAGAACTATTTCAAGGGTCAGAGAAGAGGCCCCGCGGGTAAGAGCACTGGCTGCTCTTCCAGAGGACTCTGTCCTAGCACCCATGTGATGACTCACAACTGCCTCTAAGTCCATTTCTGGGGGTCTAGTGCCCTGTTCTGGTTTTGCAGGCACCACCCAAACATGTGGCACATATTCATACATACAGACCAACATTCATACACATAAAATAATATAAAAAACAAGAATTTATTAATGTGTCAGGAACCTAAGAATTTTTACAGCTAATGGGAATATCTGTTGCTTCTCGCATTCAGAAAAATCTAGCAAAACAACCCGTTGCACTGGAAAGTATTCTACTCACACTGAATGCTTAGGGGAAGAGCTGTCTCTCCTGGTCCTCACAAAGTGCCTTTCTGTCCCTAGAGGACAGGGAACAGTCTGGGCCCGTTAGATGAGAGCTGGAAAGAAGCTTTGGGATAGAGACTAGAAGTGGTGATGGCGCCTGTTCACTGCTGAATGTAGGCTCCTCAGATGGGTTCTAGCCTGAGGGCTCAGCACGGAGATCAGATCTTCCCTTTGTTGTGGTGTGGTATGGACCAACTTAGAGCACTGGCTTTTAATTTACACCTGAAGGCCTTTGCTTCTAAAGCACATCTAGGTTTCCAGTGGTCCAGATGTTTTAGCCAGTCGATTGGCCTAATTCTGTGCTGTCAGCCCTATCCAGAGAGTCATGCACTTCCCTGAATTCTCCCCCTCTGAGATTCTCCAATTGTATTAAAATTTAAGGAACCTATCTTAGTCAAAGCTCTGTCCCATCCATACGATCCTGTTCTTCGTATCTACAGTGGTTTAATGTGTCCCCTACTGGATCCCCTGCTTGAGCTCTTATGCTCAGCAGGTAGTCCTTCTTCAGGAGGTTTTGGAATCCCAGGATATGGAGGCTCACTGGAGGAAGGGCATCACTGAGAGCAGGCCTTGATGCTCATAGCTTGGACTTACTTCCGATTCCCTCTCTTTCTCCTCCCTGTGGAGACATGTCATCAGCTGCCTCACTCACACACAGGGCAGAATTCCCAACCATGAGGGATTTTATCTCTGCATAAACCTTGAGCCAGAGTCAGCCCTCCCCCTAGAGTGCTCCTTGTCAGTCATCTGCGTACAGCACTAGAAAAGCAGCTACTGCGACATTTTACTGTAAAATCTTGCTGGTTCCCACCGAGTGACCTCTAACCCACGCCCAGGTGACACGCGTAGTGTACTGACTGTCACATTACATTTTCCAGATGTTGGCGTTCTTTCTCCACTAGAATACCAACTAATGGCACTGAGTTTGTGCCCCTTCCATGCTGCATGGCTATTAGCTAGTCTAGGGAGGGCCTGTGGGCAGTGCTCTCAGGGCAGCCTGTGGCTGAGTCATAGTTCACTGCTCTTCTGATTGTACAACCCCCGCTTTTGTTTCCAGACTCTCAGTCTCGGATCTCATTCGTAGGTACAGAAAGACACTCGGTGGCGCTTGAGGGTCTAAGTGTATATTGAGTGTGTGTTGCTCTCTTGCCAGGAATTTTTGAGTCTTGCTGTGAGATGAAATATAATCCATTCCTCGCCACATTGCAGTGTTTTGACACCTGTGAGCTTGTCATCTCTGGCCTAAAATGTAGGTTCTTAGATCTGCATCTAGCTAAGACGTTTAAGGACAGGAAACGGCAATGTAATGAATGCCCTCTTCTTATCTGGGTCAGGAGAGTGGCCGTAGTGAGTATGCCTGCTAGTACCTCCCTGCTCCCAGCAACTGAGTTCCATGTCTGCCTGTCTGTGTCCTGCTCGCCAGTAGAAATGTTAGGACGATGCTAGTCCCGGTTCCAGGCATGTTCAGCCTGCCGCCAGAATAGCTGTGAAGATGACCTAACACAAAGTCATATTTTTTTTCTTATACCTTTTCCATAATTGATCCTGATTGCCCTATAAAATAGTGAGATGGGAATGTGAGAAGGCTGTTTCTTTTTTGGGTCCCAATTAATCGCCATTTAACAATGAAGGTGAGAGGTTGTGAGAACACAGGCAGAGCATGAGGACTCCTCTGCTCAGATCAGCGTGTGACACTGATGTCTACTCTCTGAGAATGTATCTTATTGGCTAATGGTAGCTGACCAGGGGATATGTAGCCTAGCCAGGCCCCCGTTTTGTCAACCATTAGCAGTTCAGAATGCTATCAGCTGTCAATATGCAATAGCTAGGATCCTGTCCCAGAACAAACGGGGAGAAAAGGACTGATGTGGGCTGGCAACTACGTCTGCCCTAGAAAGCTGCCGATGGGTGCAGGTTTGCGTGAATCTACTGGGAAAGGACAGCCTCTCAGGAGGTGGTCATTGTTCGCTAGTGTAAATAACTTCCAGTAAAAACATGTGGGATAGAAAACGAAGCAAATTAACACTTCTGAAAACTTAACAATTCAAATCCATTATAAGTTAGAAGACCGTTAAATATGCAGAAGCTCCCAAATGCATGTACAGCAGGCTTACACACAAACATACGTATGCTCGTGTATGTAAAAAAGTGCATGCAGACAGACACACAGGCCAATACAAGCACATGCACTGCCCCCCCCAGAAAAACATAGACATACACACACAAATACACAAGCAGGCATGTGAGCACACACATGCACACACTTCTTCTGTGTAACCTCTCAGCATTAGTAGAGTTTGCTCCTTAGCAGGAAATAAATCTACCAAATTTTTCCACAATGACATCATCTCTTCAGCCTCAGGCCCACTTCCTGCCTTAACCACATTCAGGCCCATTGGCAAGAGAATCGAGTATTTCCATGATATCCGATAGCACTAATTTTAGGCATTGCTTTCAAGGCAGGAGAATGTAGAGTACGGTGTCAAGAAAAATAACTCTCCCCATATGGAAAATGAGAAATTAATTGTTTGAAAATGGGCTGTTTCTAAATGCTTTGGAGATATTCAAGGCATTCGAACAAATCAATAGTGACTTTGCAAGTTATTTTGTAAAAAGAGGAACAGTCAGGTTTTTAAAATGACAGCCTTTTTGCAAGGAGCTGAAAATTAAGGAAAAGAGGTATTTCTTCATTTACAAGTGTCTGGGGATTTCTGGGTAATTTAAAATGTGAGTGCTCATGCTATTTCTGTGTGTGTGGCCCAGGAAAGTCCTCTGCTGCATCACAGAGCCGCCACGGTATTTTCAGATGAGGTAATTTGCAGTGCAGAGCTTCCAGCGCTTTCCTGAGTTCTCTGGGGCTGTCGTGTGAATGTGTCCTTTGTTTCAGTCCGCAGTTTGGATGTGCATTCTATATCATGCATGAAACTCTCTGGGATGTGTTTTGTGCTGGCATTATTTCACTGGTCATGTCTAATTTCACACCAGCACAGCCTGCCTGTCTGCTGGATATATTGAAATCATTGCCCCACATTAAAACTAAGTAATAGAGTGATACATTGAAGCCGGTGGGTGACTTCAGGAAAACTGGCTCAGTCATGAATTCTAATAAAGACTGAAATCCTCCAGGTGTAGAGGAAGAAAAGAACCTTATGCTGGGGATGACTGCAGGAAGTGTGTACTCTGTGTCCCATCGAGTGAGGGATCCAAGTCTTCCTTCAGATCCTTCCTGTATCGTGCTTCTGACCGTGGCTGGAGTCCAAATTCTCTTGGGATGTTGTTTTTAAATTCATGAAATAAAACCAGCACAAACAGCACAAACCAAACCAATTTATTGAAATAGATCCTAGGAGTGGAAACCGTCTTCACAACAATAAAAATAAGCATGAAACAGAACAGACGCAACAAGCTTGCCTTTTAAAACCTTAATCTACAGTTTTAAAGTTGAGCAGTATGTCATGTGTTCAAATGTCAGCTCCTTTGCAAACAAACCCCACATCTTCACTTGACGAGAAAGCACGTTTTTCCTTTTTACACTGGTGAGTACACTTTTGCTAGAGCTTAGTAAAATAAAGGCCGTTCTGCTCATGTCCAGTTGAGGGTCGTCCCAGTGCACACTGGGAGTATGTCCATGGTTCTATCTGATGTGGAGTGCTGCTAGAAATATTATGTCAGACAGAGTTTACAGAATAAATGAGAGCAGTTAGAGATTTATATGATGAAATACAAATTTAGAAATTTTAACTATATCATAAGTATGCAAATATATAAGAATGTGTGAACATATATGTGTATCGTGCATTCATATTTATGCATATTTATATGTATATGCACATGTATGTGAATATGTATGTAAATATACTTATGTGTATATATGTATGCGTGTGTTTATATATTTAATGTATGTATATATGTGTATGTGTACATTTGTGTACTTGTGAGTACATATGTGTGTATAAATATATTTACATATACGCCTGTATATAAGTGTATATGTATATATTTGTATGTGTCAACATAGATACTGTGTTTCTCCAATATGAAATGAAGCATTCCACACTGATACGATGTCATAGGGGAAAAAGACCCCACATATATCCACAGGTCATAATCGGTCAGCAGGAGCCCTGAAGATAAAGAGTAAAATCGCAATTACAAAGTGCAGTTGGATTTCTTTTTACTCTTTGGGGACCTGCCACTGAGCTCTCAAAAGAATAGACGGAGACTTATTCTTACTTATGAATGCCCGACGTTAGCTTGCTTATTTTTAGCCGGCTTCTCTAACTTAAATCAACCTGTTCCTCTTCTTGTTTGTTTTGCCTCTGGATTTTTTGCCTTTCTTTATTTTGCATATCTTTTCCCCCTTCTTACTCTGTGGCTGGCTATGTGGCTAGATTGCTGGCCCCTAGAGTTCTCCTTTCCTCCTTTTCTTTCGAGCCTGGGTTTGTCTTCCTTTTTATTCTCTCCGCCTGGCAGCTGCACCTATTTTTCTGCCTAGTCATTGGCCTTTCAGCTCTTTATTAGACCAACCAGGTGCGCTATACAGGCAAAGTTTTACAGAGTTTAACAAATTACAGTTTAACAGCTTTATAGAGTTAAACAAATACAACATAAAAAATACAACACATATTTGCATCATTAAGAAAATGCTCCACAGCATAAACAAATGTAACACACCTTAAACTAATATTCCACAGCAACAAAGACTATGTATGAGGTGTGTATGAAACATGGATGCACAACCTGTTATACTCAATTCCTCTCAGTATGTAAAAACCTCTCATATCTGTGAATATATCCTGAAATCTAAGAAAATCCGAAACACAACAGCCCTAAACTTTCTGGGCAATAATATCTTTCTGTTTGTGTATGCATGTGTGTTGTGTGTGTGTAAATTTGCATCTGATGTGGGTATGTCTGTGTGTGTGAGCACATGCGTGCCTGTGTATATGCATGCATATATGTGTGCAAAGTGCGCGTGTGTGGGGGTGTGCACATATGAACATAAGTGTGCGTGTGTATGAGCATTCATGCATAAGTGTGTGCATGTGTGAGTATGTATGCATGTGGGAATGTGTGTGTAGATGGATTAACGGTAAATTATGACTGGGAATTAAATTGTGTGTTCGTCTATATTCTCATGGTTTCCACTTTGAAGGGAAGTCTAAGTTTTCTCTCCTCACACTCGGTACCTTGTGCTCTGCTACAGTAAACAAATATTTCTCAACTGGCTATTCCGTCAGATGCTGATCTGACCATCAGGTTATTTAACACTGAAGTCAGCCCATATCACTTCATTGATGAGAATTCTCCAGCTGAGTCCTCATTGCTTAGAGACAAGCCAAAGTCTTTACTAACGCTGGAGCCCTTCATGCCCTGCTCCCCACCTGCCCACTGGATCATATTCCCGCGGCCTCCTCTACTCCCCTCGCTACACCAAGATGGCCTTCCCCTTTAGTAAATTCATCAGAACATTTTTTCAGTGGATCTTCTGTCTTCCTAAGGTTTCACCCCTCAGGGAAATGAGGCTTCCTTCTCACTCTACAGACACCGTCCCTTGGACTAGGTCTTTCCGAATGGGGAACCTGTCCTACATTGCCTTTCAAAGATGCTTTGCAGCTGATAAGCATTTAAGCGTTAATTATGTACAAAAATTGATAAGTGAACTATTATCAAAATATTGATAAGTGTGATACAATCTTGTTAGAAATGACACTGACTGTGTGGAGGATGGACTGGAATGGATTGTTCAGGCAAGGTAAGAAATAACAGCCACACTATGTTAGGTTTTGACAGCAGAACTAGAAGCTAGGTGGCTTCTGCATGACCCTGAGACCAGGTGGGTGTGCAGCAATCTGGAATTGAATTGTCTAGTGTGAACATCAGAGATTGGTCCAGTGTTTGGGCCTTGGGGAAACAAACGAATAAAGATGTCTTGGTTTGCAATTGGAAAGGCGGGTGAAGGACAAGACCGGGGATAGATCATAGATTAGCATGCCCATGCAGAGTGCTCCTGGGTGCCCCAGGGATATGACCTGTGGCTTCCTCTTATATCACAAATTTGCTTACTGATGGAAGAAATGTACAAGCAAATGAGTAAAGGAGTTTTTCTGCTATTTTGTGTTGTTGTGGAGAGTGCATGAGGCAGCTTTTTGCCCATGACCTGGCGAAGCTGGCAAGCTATTGCACTTCAGAAGGTTAATCTTATGGCAGTGTGCAGAAACCCAACCCACCTGACCCAGAAATGGAGGGACATTTTGTAATCTGTACATTTTTCTAATGCCTGAAACATTAAAGAGTGTCAGTACTGTGAGCTGGAGTGATGCCTTGGTAGTGACAAACAGAAAGCATAAAGGAGTAATCAGAAGTGCTAGAACTGATTTTCTCTGTGTGTGTACAGGGTGTGTATGTGTTTCTCTCTCTTTCTCCCTCTCTGTGTGTGCTCGTGCGTGCAGGGTTTCTCTTTCTCTCTGTCTCTGTCTCTCTGTATGTGTGTGTGCATGCTGTGTACGTGTTTCTCTCTCTCCCTCTCTGTGAGTGCTCGTGCGTGCAGGGTGTGTACGTGTTTCTCTTTCTCTCTGTCTCTGTCTCTCTGTATGTGTGTGCATTTTAGCTATTTAGCTGCAGGCACATCCTGTTTATGTGTCAGTATCTTGTATGTTCTGTTTGGCAGGTTTTAGACCAGGTGCTGGGATAAAGTTCAGAACCATTCTGCATGTATGCCATTCCTCTCAAGTCTTATGGTCTGGAGGGAAAGTCAGTGGACTGCAAAAAGCTTGCGGGTGTAATGTGGATTTTTTTCTTCACCTGAAAGTAAACGTGAAAGGGTTACATTTTGCATGACACTTGTCCTGAGGCCAGCATTTAGGTGTGGGTGGCTGGGAGAAGGACTGTCGGAGCAGCCTGTAGTGAGGGGCAGCAAGCAGAAAATGAAGGCCTGGGAACAGCCCCAGCCTGACTGAGAGAGATGGGAGGCACGGTGGTAGAGGAAACCTTCTCCTAGTGGGAGGGTCCAGGCAAGCTGCGGAAACCTTTTCTGGAAAGGTTTGCTTTTGTACCATGCATGTGCACTAGGGAGTCACTGAAGATTTTAAGCGTGAGAAACAATCTGATTTGCCCTTTGAAAACCTCCCTCTGATTAGAGTAGAAATAAGAGATTAATATACAACATAACAGAAGAAGTCAGAAGTGAATTGTAAGTAATTATTATAAACAAAAAACCTTTGTTTTAAAGTTCATTTTTTCTTCTCTATATGTTAGCTTACTATGGTGATTACAGACTTGATAGTATTAATAATACTTAATCCTTATTATGTATTTTGTAAATGGCCCTGAGCGTAGACATGTACATGGAAAAAATGTCATTATTGAAAATAAGTTTTAATATGGGAATTACAACAGTACCCTTCATGCTATCTCGTTTAATCCTCAATACAAATGTTGGACCCCTCGTTTTAAAAAGGTTAAATAGATTAAATATCTGTTCTTGGTTCCATCTAGTTGATTGATGGGCCCATGTGGTATGCGTCCAAAATATTCTGCAAAGCATTAAAATTAGAAAATTAAGGAATACACAGGGGACAACACAGCCTGTGTTGAGTGTGTTTGAGAATTTACTAGCCTCACTAATATGCATTGGCTGCAGAGCACAGCCCCAGAAGAGCTGTGAACTGCTGAGGATGGAATTCTGTTTTGAGTGCTTTGAGATTGGTGCTGAGAAGAGACTTTTACAAAAGCAATAGGATTACTGACTATTAACTCAGAATTTGTTTCCAATATTTATAAATGATTGCATCTAAGAGCATGCACAGTGGGAAATGGGAAATTTAATATCTTTTTTTAAAAATATTTATTTATTTATTATGTATACAATATTCTGTCTGTGTGTATATCTGCAGGCCAGAAGAGGGCATCAGACCTCATTACAGATGGTTGTGAGCCACCATGTGGTTGCTGGGAATTGAACTCAGGACCTTTGAAAGAGCAGGCAATGCTCTTAACCACTGAGCCATCTCTCCAGCCCCGGGAAATTTAATATCTTTTTTAAGGGAATTTTATAGCCTATGTCTTTAGTTCTGTATTTGGAAGAATGACAGAAAATAGATGTATATTATTCATGAAAACACTTAAAAACTGCCAATTATTTGCCTTGTTCATCATATTAATGATTATTTGTTGTGTTGAGAGCCCAGGGACCTGTCACTCAGGTATCCAGACTGTCCTTTTCTGAGTAACTGTCATGCTCCACCTGTATCTCACACATGCAGTCTCAATGATCTCCCCATGATGTACAAGTTTTCCAAGGTAGTGAAAGAAAGAAATGTCTGCTTTTCATAAGTTATTTTTAAAATGCGTTTATCTTTCAATCTGTTCTTGAGAAAAGTAGCACTTTATCTTCTAAAACTTACTTGTATTTGGGATGCTTCTGAGTTTCAACCCCTTCTGCATTATGGATAGAGATTGTCAACTTGCAGCCTCACGCTCCTGTTCACATATTCAGTTGTTCAGGGATTTTTACATTAAAATGTCCTGCATTTTCTCATGTCCCTCTAAACTTAGAGCCTTACTGGGGCCATAGTTCCCTGTGGGTACAGTGAGTACAGGAATGAAAAGGGCTACCCTCCTGGATATTGGGTGAGCCTCCACTTCCCAGGGTCACCCCTCCTCATAGCACCTCAGAGCCAGCCGTTCCCATCTTTTTCTTTATGTATTCACCTCAGCCTCTGCAAGCCCATCAGCAGCTAGTGACCTTGGCTGAGCATCCAATTTTTATAAATTGGCATGAAGACCTTTTGTTTTCTTCCTGGTCAGCGTTTCTAGTTCCATCGTGTCGTGTCCTCATTTCCCAGTGCCCAGCTTGCCCAAGTTTGTCAGGTGTTTCTCTGGAATACACTCACCTCTGGTGCTCTTGCGGTCATTGAGCTCTGTATGTGGCTGATTATCAGGAAGATGTTCCTCTACTTATGCTCCGACAGCCTCTGCCCAGAGCTAGGTGCGGAACGATAAGGACCCGGAGAGCTGAGTTTAAGCCATGGCTTGCACATCTGTTTTAATTCTTCCGGTGCCATCTGAGTCTTGACTCCTCAGCAAGAGTGACAAGTAGGAAGAACCTTGGTCATATCTGTCCTTCATTCCTCACCAGAGAGAGTGACAGCTATCACAGAGCTGGGGTTTGGTAAGGATATTTTGAGCTTAATTAGGTTAAATGTCTACTGAGTTTTTTAAAGTAGCTTCCTCAATGAACTGGATTTTAAGTTCAGAGTTAAACTTCCAGAGCTTTTAAGCTGATTTCTTGATCCATATATAAGCAGTGGGAAGAACAGAAGGATTTTTACAGACAGCTCTTGGATAAGGAGTCCCACGTGAGGGCATGGTGTAAACACATTGAAAGAGCAGGACATGGTGGTGCATGCCTTTAGTTCCAACACCTGGGAGACAGAGGCAGACAGGTGTCTGTGAGTTCAAGGCTAACCTGGTCTACATAGTATGTTCCAGGATAGCCAGGTCTACAGAATAGAAATACCCCGCTTCAAAAAATCAAATTGAAAGAATGTATTCTTGCCAATGTATATAAAATTGTTTTCTTTCATTATTATTGTCAGATTATTATTGTCTGTCTGTCTGTCTATCCATCTACCTATCTATATTTATATCTATATATCTCCTGCTGCATCCAAACCAACAAATCAAAACAAAACAAAAAACAATTGTGTTTTTTTCTCCTTTGGAAAGTATCTTTTGCTTCTTAAGAAACTTAATAACATAAAATAAAACATATTATAGAAATAATTATTTTCAGCTTTACTGAGGTATCATTGGCAGAAAGTGCACATATTTGTGACTTATACAGCATGGATGTGTACACACTGAATTTTAAAATCAATATGATGAACATAACCATCATAATCCTTTCTGCAGCAAGAACATGGCAGATCCTTTCTCTGGATGGCTTTCAAATGCACAGCCCATTAGTGAGCATGTCGGCTATCAGTTCTATTTCTTGTACTTTCTGTTCTTTAAGCCATGTCTTCCATTCTCACCCTCCCTCCCCTGAAGCCACTAGGGTCCTGTTTTCTACTTTCTGCTTGAAGAGTTCGGCTGCTACGGATGATAAACGTTACAGATGGTTTTGGTGTAAATTAATATTCTGTGTTAAGCTCATCAAGGTGGTGCCTCTGTTTCCACCGTGATTCTTCACTGACACATTTTCACCGGCACACAAGGTCACTAGAGTCCACTCTTCTGGTTGCACATTCAACATATGAATTCTGACAGTATATAACGACGGGTGTCCATCAACATGGCACCCTACAGAAGAGTCTCACTGACCTTAGAATCCTAAGATTCTCCCCATGCCCACTGTTCCAGATTTTTTTTTTTTAAAAAAAAATAAATTTCATTGGTCCACATTCATGTATCAATGTAAGTGTATACACACGTGTCTGTATGAATTTGTGCACATATGTATGTTTGGGTACTCAAGGGCATCAGATCCCCTGGAACCGGAGTTAGAGATGATTGGAAGCTGTCAGATGTCTTCATGATTCATCAGCAGGTACCCTGTCCAGTCTCCCAGATATTTTCATTGTTTCCTAGCCTTGCCTGTTGCAGATTGTGACGGAGCTGAGTAAGTTAGCATGTGCTTCTCCACGGCTTATTTCTGCTAATCACTGGCTAATATTTTGTTGTCCTGCCATACGACCACTTCATTTCCTACCTCAGCTCCTGAAGCCATTTGGTTGCTTCCTTGTTACTAATTCTGAATGATCTTCTGTAGCCCCAGGGCAGGGCTTCAGAAGACAGAGGTTACTAACTCACCAATACTCTTTTAGTGCCCACTGCCTATCACTCTTTTAAGTGTGGAGTTTGACTCTAGATTTGATCTTAATTTCTATCACTTTACGTAATAACGGAGATTTGTTCCAAGTAACTAAAAGGGATCATGTATATATTTAACTCTAATTTTTAATATTTTATTAGTTCTTTAGCAATTTTCTTATAATGTGTTTTGATCATATTTACCCAACCCCTCCCTCCCTGTTGCTCCCCACAGATCCACCTCCCTATCCTCCAACTTTGTAATTTTTATTTTTTAAATTCATGACTCTTGGATTCCAGTTTGTTTATTCCATATACTTCTTGCTGTGGGACCTTACACTGGAGTGTGGTGGGCCTTTTAAGCAATTATTCTCAGGATTTCCTAGGATGAAAGTTATGGCAAGCCATTGCTGTCAGAAAGCTCCATATTTTTTTGTCATTGAGTATTTTTGTGATATCACAACATGATGGCCATAACAGAATTAGCATCAACAGCCAGATCTCTATCATGTGAAATTTGTCTAGGAGAGGAAGTGAAGGTTCCATTTAGTATTCCAGCTTTAAGCTTTAGTTGCTTCTGTATTAAATTGATGTTGAGGTACAAGGTTCTATTACTGAGTTTTAAGAAAGATGTAATGTCAAAATAATGAAGTTTTCTCTTTAATTTTAATTTAATTTTTATTTTAAAGAACATATTTCACCTCTATAAAAATGGTGGGGTTTTTAGGTTTAGTTATTATTTATGTGTATGTGCTTGTGTAAGTTTGTGTGCACCAAATACATGTAGTGCTCAGGAAGGACATAAAAAGGCATTGGAGTCACTGGAACTGGAGTTCTAGGTGGCTAGGAGCTGTCTGATACAGGTGCTTTGAACCAAACCTGGGTCCTCTCCAAGAGCAATAAACGCTCTTGATCTCTGAGCTGTTACATTTATTTGTTTATTGTGTGTATATAAGCGTGGGTGTGCATATGCTACTGTACATGTGAGAAGGTCAGAGAACAGCCTTCTCCCATCAGCTGGTCATGTGCAACCTGGGCATCATCACAGCTGGTGGCCAGTGTCTTTACCACCCGAACCGTCTTGCCAGCCCTCATTTTCATTCTTTCTAAAGTGAGATGATGTTTGAATTTACACACTTTGATACTCTAAATGTAAGCAAAAATTTTTTTACTGAGAGAGATTACTTTTCAATAAAGTATACAGGGAATCAGAGAGCAACAGGGATTCAAATGGAAACGTTATTTCCACTGTGGAAAAAGCGACTTCATTGCCTATATATTTGAACAGCACACTCCACATACCTTTTGGTAAAGAAACAATATTACTTCTTGGCCAGTACCTCGTCATCTTCTGCTTTATGTCTGAAATGTCTACTTGATGTAATTAAGAATAGGAGTCTGCCTTGAGCTTTTGTGAACAAAAGATTTACTTAAACTGCCCGAATTAAAATTTCAGTTAATAATGTAAAGGAAATTGAAGACAGCATTTTCTTAGTTCTTTTGATTGACTTTTCCTTTTAATATGTGGAACAAGTGACAGATGGTACGTAATTCTTTAACCTTTCTTGGCCCAAACTTGGGGAACCACATGCTGAACTACACTGGGCTCAAGTCAAATCTGATCTATCATGGAATAGTTGAAGCTTACGCATGTGAAACTGGGTGATGTAGTTTGAACTGTGGACAAGCTCAGCTTCTTCATCCCGAAGATGGAGAGGCTGTGTATTATTCAGTCACTCAGTGCAAGGTGCTGTGCATTGACACTTTAGTAGAGAGAGCATATGTAAACATAGACTGTGTGCCTCCACTGTGATAGACACTGTAGACTCTGGCTTACTCCTTCTTAATGCCATCCTGTGTCAGTAGTGAAGCCAGTCCCTCCTGTGCATGGCCACTGTGGGCATCAGAGAAGCAGTGTACTACTGGACAAGATCCTGCCCGCCCCATGTATAGGCTATACATGCTATGCCGTAGAGTTGCGACAATCTTCCCTTTGAAGCTTAAGCACACTGACACTGGAACAATTTCATTTTTATGTTGTGTGTTCATTCTTCAAGTAAAATCCTTGACCTGTACCATTGAATATCTTTATTATACATGGGAAACATTCTGTTTGGGAAGGGTTAGAATGCATGGAGATATTATTTTCTTTTGAAGGAAAGTAGACAAGTATCGAATACGTTTTATGAAACATTAGATAAAGGCTTTGCTTTTTCATCTAATCTGCTATTCAGTACAATGACCACTATCCTCATGTGCCTATTAGAATTAGCTTATCAAAATTTAAAAATTAATAGATTTCCTTGCCACACTCACAACACTCAAAATCCTATTTAATCACCCAACATTTTCTTCAATTTGATGCATATTTTCTTGACATATTTATAATTCTTATTTTATAAATATACAATTCATAATGTTTTTATATAAAATTTAAACTATGCCTAGGGCATCTGTGCAAACTTACACAAGACATAGTACATACATGTAAATTAGTTTCTGTCTAAGAATATGTTCTGATCACATTTATGCCTCAGTAGATAGATGTTTTATTCCTTTGAAATGGTCAAATGAACTCCATTGTATTTGTGTACTCTGTTATCCTACTAGCTCTCTCCTGATATATTCTTATTTCTATTTTTCCTACTTAGTCAATGTTGAATAGTATATATTCTTAGAACTAAATTGCTGGATTTAAAGACACGTATTTTGATTTTATGCTTAAAATACTAATAGATGTTCATGAATAGTTTATAAAGGAAACCTTACATGTTGATATATATGATTAGTTTTGAGACTCATGTGGAGGCATTTCTTTCAAAACCTTTGCTGATACCTGAACTAGATCAGTTAACGAGATATTACTTATTATGTAGTAAAAAAGGAACAAATGGTTATAAGGTTGTGGGGTAGGGAGAAAGAACAGTATACTGTGTTGGTGCTAAATGTAAGTCAGTCCAATTACTATGGAGATCAGTAAGGAAATTCCTCATAAAAATAAAATTGAACAACTAAAATCGTCCTGGGTCTGTGCTGGAAGGAGTCAGTCAGCAGAGCACACAGTGGCCATGCACCCTTGATTGCTGTATTATCATTCCTAGCAGCCACGCCAGGGCTTCCGCATAGGTGTCCACCAAGGGCATGAAGGAGTGATTAAAGAAAATGTGGTGGATGCTGCACAATGAAGAATTAGACGTAGAGAAGAGTGGATTATATCATTTGCAGGGAAGTGGGTGGAATTGAAGATCATTAATGTTAAACAAAATAAGCCAGACTCAGAAAGATACATATTGCATGTGTGGTGTTCAGATTTTAAAGAAGATGTGAAAGTAGAAAAGATGTTAAAGATGAGAAAGAAAACTCAGGGAAGGGGGAATAGGGTGATGCCTGATGTGAATGTGGTCAAGTGTGTTGTGCACATATATGAAGATGACACAGCAAAACTCAATATTTTGTATAATCAACACATAGTAATGAAAAACAAAGTTATTGCCATGTAGGCAGCCTCATATATCATACATATTAATACATGTACATAGAGTTTAGTATGACAGTGGTGCCTAAGACATAGGTATGCTTGTACGTTCATGTAAAAATGCCAGTGCTGTGATTCTGCATCAGCTTTAATCTGCATTGGAAATATGTGCCTCTCAGGTAACAGGCCCTGCCAGGCTACAGCAACAGACACTTTTTGTTTGTTTGGTTTTGGTTTTGTTTTTTCAAGACAGGGTTTCTTTATAGCTTTGGAGCCTGTCTTGGAACTAGCTCTAGTAGACTAGTCTGGCCTCGAACTCACAGAGATCCTCCTGCCTCTGCCTCCTGACTGCTGGGATTAAAGGTGTGTGCCATGCAACAGACATTTCTATTACATAGCCATGAAGCCTTTTGATGTGAAGAACTATGTGGACTTCACTAACTCGGTCAGGTCACTGTTTCATGTTTTTACACTGTCCTGTAAATGAACTAAGTAATCCGTGCGCATTGCTTATTCTAAGAGCAGAGGCCACGCCTTTCTCAGAGTTGAAATGACAAAATATTCTCCCTCAATCTTTTTGCTTTTTCAGCAAGCTCACAGGAGCTCACACTTACCAGACTTGGGCTTTGACATCACACAAACTCCTTGGCTTTGTATAGTGTTTGAAAACTGGTTCTACTCTGTGAAAGGAAGAGCCTGTTATACTTGCCAGAGTTCCAAGCAGAAAGTCCTGGCTAAGATTTCTGGGAAAATGTTAGCAGGATTGTCTCCTCAGTCCGCAAGCACTCATATCCTAAGCAAATCCTTTTATGTCAAAAGTGACACAACATGGAATGTAAATAGTCCCTTTGAGCTCAGTTTCCACATGATCAAGCTGTAGCATTTGTCTAAAGAAAGAAGCTAGAAGCTTGTTATCTCTAAAGACTTCAAGTATAACTTCTTGGTACCATCGTGGAGAGGTGTGAGGTAGAGATCTCTTCTGCTGCCTTTTGGGTTTAGTTCCTGCACACTTTCTGTGTTTTGTGAACTGGATGCTATTTCTGCATGCATCATAGGATACATTCACCTCATTTGTATATTGATATGTAAAATACATTTTGTACATTTTGTGAGAAAATTGCTAAGTTATTTAGATGAAACAAACTAAAATAGTCACCGAAGAAAAAGAAAAATCCGTCCGTGTTAGGGAAAGGGCTCCTGTGCATTCTCAGTGAGTGTTCCTGAGAGGAGGGTGTGTGCCACCTGCATAGACTTCCCTCTCCTGAGTGTTCATATCCTCACATTCTTTTCCTGTGTTTTTCACAAGCATATTTGTCAGCACAGGATAAATTCCGAAGCATTTTGTTGAAAGCACAGTGCATTTTTAATGTGTCTCTGAGATGACCTTGCCTAGCGCCCCACCTGACTGAGATTTCTTTATCTTCTAGACTCTGCCCCTGAAGAAGATTCCCTGCAAAGCCAGCGCACCCTCAGGCTCCTTTTTTGCCCGAGACAACACAGCCAATTTCTTATCCTGGTGCCGAGACTTGGGGGTGGACGAAACCTGTCTTTTTGAATCTGAAGGCCTGGGTATGTATTTTTGTCATGACTTCTGTGGAGGGGGTTATGATTACTGCCTTTTCTCCCTTCGTGTGCACCTACAGGTTTTGTGTGCTGCTGCTTTTTAGATTATTTTAAACAAGTGGAGTTAGTTGTAACAAGTCATGGTAGAAAAATGCGTCTGCCATCTTACTGCTGGCCACCTAGGTGATAAAAATAATACAGGAGCAGAAAGGGCCGGGCTTTTCATAGCCAGAGCTGAGTGCTATCCACACAAGCTAAGTGCTTGCGCTCCATCAAGGGAGAACTTCCGTGAAGGGGGAAAACTTCAGTTCTTTCTTTGTTGAGACTGAAGTTTACTAGTTTATGTATTTAACTGTTTTTAGGGTTAAAAGTCAGGTGTGTCTGGGGTATTGAAGTAACTTCAGAAGACAGACACCTCAGTGAAAATATATTCCCAGATTGCTGTTTCCTGGTGTTTTTTCTTCTGATTGAATTTTGGCAATCCATTTCCAGACCACACAATGAGATTTTTAATTTCTTGGAAGGAGACATACGATATGTTTAACTAGTGAGTGTTTCCATACTGCCTGACACACTGGGATTAAATGTCCAAGTTACTGCAGAAGTCCCCCTACAGTGTAATTCTAACTTGAAGAATATTGGAACTAAGTTACCCTTACGGAAATGGAGCAAAGTCAAGAATGGAGACTTCTAATGGAAAAAGAAAAGTTTTGGCTCTGATTGTCTAGGACTTTAAAAATCAATTTACAAAATCATATAATACCAAATATTACCATTCAAGTAAGCCAAGCATCCTTTAGAGAATAAGTCCATAAACAACCTTCCAAACAATTGAAAGAGCCTTTGTCCCTGAGCCTTGGATAATAATATTTCTCTGCTAAACCCAGAAAACTCAACAATGGGAACTTGGCATTACATATGCTGAGACCATTTGTGTCTGATCTAAGATGAGGGGATACGATGAGAGAAAGATGGCCATTCACAGTCTGGGAGTTTCCTCAGTGGAGAAGAGACTAATATCAGTTCAGTGTAGTAGGGTATTCTAAAGTAGAAAGAGAAAGCATGAAGCTGGGTAGTTACACAGTTGTGTGGCACACAGCAGTGCCTCCCTGAAGGCTCATTGAATGAGCAGGCTTTGACTATTGTTAGTGACAGGTATGAACTTCTGTTGGAGATGGCTCCCCTTCAGCCCAGTAGCGATGTGACAGATAGATTCTAACTTTTAGGGGTGTCTGGTTAGCCGTGAAGAATTATAGGAAGGAAATGAAGAGGAGTGACTTGGAAGCAAACCTAATGTCTAGCAATGTCTGTCGTGTAGCTACAGTCAGTCAAGTGTCAGTCATGAGGACATCCCATGTCTCACCCGGGGAAGGGGCAGTTATCATCACGTTTTAAAATATGAGGTGACCCCCACCTCATAATTTAAAGAATGGCCACACAGGAGAACTGCTTTAGATCTGCATTAATTTATGAATTTAATTATTGTGCAGGGTTTTATTAAAGATGCATTTTTAACTTACTGGTAAAAGTTTGTACAAATGGGTTATAAATAGCTCTGCATATTGCTGTGGTCTTCATTGATTTTCCCCAAGTCTGAGTCCTTCTGTTGTCTGGACTAATAGGACTTTCTGTAGAATCCAGCAGGAGTCAATGTGGTACCAGATTCCTCCTTGGAAATACCTCTGCAATTCACATTTGTGGTGTACCTTTATGCTCTGGAAAGCCTAACTCAATTTACCTCATAATTAATGTATTTTGTCTGGAAACTGTAGACACTAAAGAAATTTATTTCATGATCTTGGTGTGTAACCGTATAGTTAAGTAAAGAAAAATTAGACAGCCTGCATCTTCCTGTTATAAAACAAGGTGGCATTATCAAAAGCAAGTTTGTGATAATTTATATATAAAGAAATATTATATGTTCTGTTCCTTAAACACTTAATTTTGATGTATCTTAGCTTTAACTTTAAATTAAAATGTATTTAAATGTTCAAGTAGATTCAATAAACCCAAGATTTCAGGTCTTCTAAAATTTAAAAATTATTTTTAAGATCAGTACTAAACTAAACCAGATAATCAGGCTCTCTGTTTGCTACTCAATTAAAAACACATTTGAAATTTCAGGGGGTGAGAGTGGGTATACGGGGGTGTATTATAGGCCCAGGGACCCAGTGAAGAGGGTCAGGATTATAGCATTGATTTAGGATTAGTTGGAGAAAGGAAACAGCTGGGCCCATGGATATTAATGACAATAAAGAGGAAGGACAAAGAAAAATCTCATTTCCCAGAGGAGCCTTTCTCCCTGGGTGTTTTTATTATTCTTTGCTGTTAAGGATGCGACAGAGCCATGCTGCTGGCCTTGGCCTTGGCCTTTTCCACAACAATGGTGCTGTGTGCTCCGCTTGAGGTCTTTCACGCTTCACTTTTGAAAGGGAATTTAGGGCAAGGTTTTTCTTTTTCCTTTTTTTGCCCTACCTCAAGATTTCGTTTCAGTGGTGTGCGATGAAGAACATCCTTTGTGCCCCAGTGTTTTGAACAGAAAGCAAAATGAAAAGATGCCCTGATGAAGGGCAGAATGTGTCTGAGTGACTGATAAACTAGATCACAGTGCTGCCTGTGTGAAGAGGCTTCTGTTCACGCTGCTCTGAGGGCTGAGCCTGCACAGAGAAAGCCTCCTCATCTTGGCGGCAGGCAGTAGTTGCTTGCTCTGTGCAGCAGCAGTGTTGCCTGTACTTACTTCTCAGCTGACTCCATCTGCTGACTTTCCACAGCAGGAATGTCAGGAAACCTCCATGGCGGTGTGGTGGGGACTTGTCGGGAGAACTGCCAGGTGTCGCTCAGGTTGCCTTTCTCATTCTGGGAAAACAATTGTATGCAGCACACCGTACAGGCAGGGTGTGACCTGTAGGTCATCCTCTTGTGGTTTGCTTTTATTTTTTCTATTTTGAAAACACTGACTTTTGTAACTCAAACTGGCTCTGAATTTGCTTTGTCGCTGAGGATGACCTTGACCTTTTGTTTGTTTGTTTTGTTTTTGTTTTGCTTTTTTGAAACTGAGTTTCTCTGTGTAGATTTCAGTCTGTCCTGGAATTTGCTCTGTAGACCAGGCTGGCCTCGAACTCACAGAGATTCAACTGCCTGTCTCTGCCTCCTCAGTGCTGGGATCAAAGATGTGCTCCACCTCCACCCTGCTGACCCTGAACTCTTGGTCCCTTCTCAGCTGGCCAAATACTGACTTGTTCTACTTTAACTCTGAGTGATAATTTTCTTCTATAAATGTCAGTTTTAGATAATAAGATAACCCATACTCAAATATTGCTTCAGAAATGAGCAAAGAGAAACAGGGAGAAAGGTGATGAAGAGCCTACTGAAAAACAGACTAAGTTGACTAGTTAACTGAGATAAAATCACTGGGCATGCTGGTACAATGCTGCCAATGCTTCACTGGTGGTCATAAATGAATGTGATCTGAAATGATAGCGGTAAATGAAAGTTAAGAAACACCTGTATATAGGATTCTTAAGAATATATTTCTGAAGAAAGTTAGGATGGTAGCTTGTCCTTGATACAGTAACACAGTTTTAACAAGTTTTTAAATTTCTACTGACTTCTCTGAAGGAAATTAGAGGGAAACCCTAGTGTCCATTGAGACATTTTAAAAAATAAAAATAAGTATCCCTGGCATTTGATGCTATTTTGAACAAACTATCATGGTCCATAGATATCAAAATCATTTTCTTGAGACCATGTAAGGAGTGGGGATATAAGGCTCCCACAGTGAACATTAGACATGGTTCTATCTGTGTAGAGCAAAGAAGGTCTCGTTCATATTGTGGAAGGAGAATGGAGAGTTAGTGGGTTGTAAGTGGTTTGGTCTTCACTTACTAACACGCCAGGCCTCCTAAACGCAAGTCTGAGCTTGTGCTTTTTAGACAGTGAGGACTTGCTTAGTTTATTTTAAGAAGAAGTTGGGATCATTCATGACGTTTCATGCAGTCACGCTCTATTAAAGGCTTTCCACGCAGGCTGTGCGGAGCAGGTGACGGAACTGTGTGGAGCCATGGTGCAGAAGCCCTGGCTGTGCTTGCTCTGTGGAGCTCTAGCTCTGGTTGTCTCCCTGTGACAGCTCACTGAGGCTGATACTCCTCTGTGGAGCTCTAGCTCTGGTTGTCTTCCTGTGACAGTTCACTGAGGCTGATACTCCTCTCAGTGTTCACCATTGTGCTTTTCATGGAAAAAGATGACCATGGAGATTTTCTTGAATTTAAAAGTTTGTTGTTCATCAGCTCAGCATCAGAATAATTCCTCGTTTCTCCTTTTAGTGTGTGTTTAATAACGGAGTAACAAACACAGTTACAAAGTTTAGAACACAAAAGGGGTGAAAGTATTTTTGTTTAATTTCAGAGATATATAAAGATTATTAGACTATATTTGTCAGTAATCCTTCCATTAGTAATCAATGAATTTTCAAATGTTAATTTAGGATTTTAACCACCTTTAAAATGACACTGGTTATTTTATGGGTCTTGTTTTGTCATTTAAATTTGTGTCAGAAATATATGATTTATTCCAAGTTTAAAATGTTTTAAATTTTGCCTTAAGATTGGTGCTCTTACATGCTTTTATCGGGTTTTAAAGTACAGTCTATTTTCTTTACTAGTGATGCTTTTATTTGTAAGGAGCATCTGCAGCCCAGAGTAACAAACTGGTGTAGGATATATTAAGTTATTAATTTTATTGCTGTAAACATGTTTGATTTGCTCCGTTTACACATTTTTGTTATCTGGGCAATGGAGGGAGGGTCAGGGAATTCTAAAAGCACACATTTTGCTTGACATACTTATATCAATATCAACATGTTGTTGGCTGATTGTAGGACCTGGAGCGCAGTGACTGTTCATCTGTTTCTCAGAGAAAGAATCTGCCCACCGAGAGACGGGTTTGCTGTCTACTGTGTAGCATGCACTGTGTGGCTCTTGTGACTGTCACTCTAATTCTGGTTCCCTGTGTCTGTGCTTGTGTGGTCCCTATTCTTTCCATGCACCACTGTGATTGGCAGGGTTCTGTGGTTCCAGATTGTTTCCATAGCAAGCCTATGGTTTCACTAAAGTGAAATGGACCTCCCCACCTTCCACTGCCTGCCTGGTCACTGGTTGCATCAGAAAAATACTTGATGCCTGCATCCCTTGTGTGATATGCCCTCCTCCCCAGTCCTTGTTCTTGTTTTGTCTGTATTGAAAACTTTAAGAATATGTTAAACTATGGGTTAAATCAAACCAATTTTCTTATTTGCTAGTTATTAGTATTAGTGCAGGATAGCAAGTCCATGGTACTGATTTAGCTCCAAGTTGTTTACATTAATTTTTCTTCTTCTCCAGGTTCATTTTCCGTTAGATTTCTTTCAAAAATTTCTTTATTTAAAAAAATACCATTTTAAAATTTTAACCATGTCTTTATTTCGTTATGTTTGTTTGTTTTTGCCTTTGTCTCTCTTTCTTGAGAATAGTCTCAAGTAGTCCAAGCCAACCTGGCGGAACATATTATGTAGCTGAGGATGATTAGAATTTCTAACTCTCCTGCCTCCACCTCTAGGTGCTCGGACTACAGACATATACCACCATCGCCAACTTAGCTTTTATTTAAACCCAGGCATCCCTTTTCAGAACTAGCTGACCGCACAGTGCCTAGGAACATGTCCAGGACAATAATATTGAGTTGATGGAAACTGTTGAGTTGCTTCCTGGGTAGCAGTTTTCAGGGGCTTTAGAGAATCAAAGTTGACTGAAAGGACAGTGGCAGCTGCAACTCTTGCAGGGTGGGATCTGCACTGCCCCAGGTTTGATGGTTGTATCTCTGTGCTCATCAAGGGCAGCTAAGCACAGCACGCGTGTTACTCTCTGTACTTTGCCAGCCGATGTCATTGCACAAACAAAAGCCTGTGACAGGGAGAGTCAAATCTTTTGTTATCCCAAGTTACAGCTGCTAAGTGGCTGGTCCAAGATTCAAATGCTGCTTTCTTCACCTCCAAACACCGTACCCCTTATGCAAATGAATAATTTGAACAAGCTTCTAAAGTTGTATGGGATTATTCTAAGTAAAAGGAAAATAACTCAATGTAAATAAAACCAACTTAGATACCCTTCCCTGATCAGCATTCTTCGTGCTGGAGAAAGAAAGCCTGTGCTCCGGCACATTTCTTCATCCAAGTTCACTCCATTTGGTCTCTCCTACGGTGCTTCCCCCAAGGATGGGAACCCGTGTGAGCACTGTCTTTTTGTTATTGGTGTGCATGCCTCGTTCTGTTTTAAAAAACACTGATGATAGAAATCTTCAGCCTTGTTATGTCTTAATATTCTGTTGTGGTAATAAAACACCTTTACCAAAGCAAACTAAGGGAGACAGCTCAGAATTTTAGGTTACATGGCAGAGAAGCCACAGAGGCAGGAACATGAGAGAAGTGATTACTTTACATCCAGTCAGGATTAGAGAGCTGTGAACAAATACACACTTGCCTATGCTCAGCTTGTTCTCCTTATTGAATTCCTGCTTAGAGAATGGTCCTTTCCATCGTTTAGTTCTTCTGTCAATCAGCTCAACTAAGTCGGTCTCTCACAGACCTTCTCAGAGGCTAGCCTTACTGTGTCCCCAGTGAGCCAGTAGGCCTGTCTCCTAGGCATCGGGTTAACAATTAGTGGCAGCCATCTCCCGGTGCTGTGAGAGCCCTTCTCAGCTGCAGACCAGTTGTGTTTGATAGTTCATCATTCTAGGCACTAAACCCTTTGATTTGTTCTGTACCTCAAACACGGCTGCCCTTGACAGCTCTTGTATTTAAATTAGATTTCCCAGAATAATGACACACAAGGAACAATTGGTAGCTGACCCTCCACTTTCCTGACCCTCAGTCTTTGATTATATAGACTACACCAAGAGAGAAATATCCACCAAATCCACCAAGACATCATACTCACCCCGACCTGTATTTCACATAAGTAGAGCATGCTTCATAAAACCACAGAAGTTATAAAAGATACTATAGTGTTGACTAACACACTGGTTTTCAGGCATGCCAATCATCACCTGTAAAGTGTGAGGAAGAATAGATATTGATCAGTAAGGGTAGGATGTTCCTAAAGCCTCCCACGTGATAACTATAGTGCTGAGCTCTGGATGGAACCCATCTCACTATCAAGGAACTGAGAAGAGAAGTAGAAGACACAGCAGCAGCCTCGTGTAGAGACCCTGCTTTTCTGCCCTTCAGTCTATTCCTTTCCCTACCCCCCCCCCCGTGGTTTATTAGGACTTATTATCTCCTGTGAGATGATATTTAGCCATGAATTTATGATATATTCCTAATTTTAAAACAATATCTCAATACTATTGTGGTCCAGTTTCTTTTACTAAATTATACTAAACATTGCTCTCCAAGGCTAAATACTGTAGCCTTTATTTGTATAGAAACCAAGTGAACATCAAACTTTCTGTACTTTTCTTTGTTCATTTGTTAAAGGTTAATATAGGTAGTCAAACTACACATACACAGTCTCATGTACTTTGTTCTTAAAGATTCTGTGACATTTAAAATCAGTTTCTATTCCTGGGTGAGTAGCCTTCCATCTAGGTTATAAACTATTTTTTTGGGGGGGGCGGAGTCTCACTGTTACGTAGTCATAGCTGGCCTGTAGATGACTAGGCTAGCCTCCAATTTACAGAGATGCCTGCTCTGCCTCCCGAGTACTCGGATAAAGGTGTGCACCACCATTCCTGCTTCAAATGTATCCTGAGTTGTTGTCCGGGCTCCTTTTCCTAGGGAAGCACAGTGTCAACCTAATGCTGCAGCCTTTCATATAATAATCAACATCAAACTAAGAGCTGTTTTATTCTTAAGAAAATCAGTATCGAGGTGTTTAGGTCTTAAACACGACTTCTATAAATGTAATTATTACTCAGATTTGTAACTGGTACAACCTTGTAATAGCCAAAGTTTATAAATTTATATCAGCTCATAAAATTAAAAATACTCATTGTCACAAGAGGCTCTGAATGAGCATTTCCCCACCATAAGGTTTTTTTTTATTTTAGAATATTTTTTTTTAACACTGAATGTAATAACTGGTTCACTACAGGGCACAATAAAATGGTCAAAGGAACAAACAAAAGTGGATTAATGTTGACTCAAACAAATGATCTTCCTAAGCAAATCATTAATAGCAACAAACGTGTAATAATGAAGAGGAGAGCTGCCCTCAGGCCAGTGTTTCCTGTTTTCCAAGTGCTATGCTCAGTACTGTATTTTATTTAATCACCACAGAGAGTTATGAGAAAGGGAGGTGAGAACTTACAGAATTCTCCTCCATGTAACACATAATACCCACGAGGCCTCACACTCCCACCCACAGCCCTCTTTCCGCCTACTGCCTTCGGAGTAGAGCTCCTTGTGGCATAAACATCAAGGTTGATTCCTGGGTCTAATACACACTTATGCTACTGAAGGGTTCTAAATCCAATTTTCCAGTGATGTGCTGAAAGTGGGGTGTTTTTTTTTTTTGCTTATTAAATAAGCATTTAACCTCAAAGCTAAATTCTTGTCATTTCTAGAAATGCTAGGCAATATCATCTTTCTAGCTCTTGACTTTCTCTCAACTCTCACCGCACGTCTGTTCTAACACATAACGTGTGGAGGAATCAGATGTGGTGAAGACAGCTGCACTGTGCACCTCGACGTATCAGCCAGGCCTGCAAGTCATCGTTCACTGTGTTTTCTTTGTCTGCTTGTATTTGTTGGTTTGCTTTGTTTTGGATTATTTTAAGCAGAGTCTAGTCAATATTTGCAAGGCCATTATGGTAGAAAACAACAATTTATAACTATAAAAATTGAAGGAATTTTATTATTGCTATAAAAAGGATGCTAATTCCCTTGAAACTTGAGATTAAAACTCAGCCTTTCTGTGAGATTCCTCCTTCTGTGAAATGCCACTCTGTTTTACATTAATTTTTAATTTTGCATGCAAAGGTATGGGTTTTATTATACATTCACACACATTTATGTAACAGTCCTTTTGTGTTTTCACTCATCCCCTTCTCCCATCTTCCTCTCCCATCTGAGTTCTGTTTTTGCTTGTCTCTGGGCCAGTTCTGTAAAGATGATAATGGGAGCCCTGAACTTACTCCACTTTCTCAAACTGATCTTCTCACGTGTCTATGTGGAGTCTACATTTGAGTTTGGCATGCAAAATGCTTTATCTTGACAACAAGGAAGTCAGGAGATGCGTAATGGAGATGTGCCCTTCATGTCAAACTCCTCATGTTATCCCCAACAAATTTCATTTTCTGTGTAATGTTCCTGTTTGCACACCAGTATACACCAAGTCACTAAAGAATCATGCCATTTGTGTCAGCTGTTGCTTTTTAGAGTTAGTCATTGCCCGTGAATGGACCCACTTCCTCTGGCCACCAGGGTTTTTGTGTTGTTTTCATTGAGAAATGCATGACGTCATAGCTAAAGCTCCTGGAGCTTTGGCCACCTATTTCACACAGCTTTCACAGAAGACAGTGAATCAGCGCGGCGCTAGGAGTCTTCTCCTACTTCCTTCCTCACTCCCTTTGTTCTTCCTCCCACTCAAAGCTCCATTTTGCTGTCTTAGTACCATATTTTAAAAAGTTAGAGTCTTAGAAAATTGATGACCTAGATTGATTTTGGCGTTTTGCTCCTGTTTCTGTGGTGTCCGTTACGGTGTAACGTCACATTCCCCAGATCATTGCACTGAAGTTGATTTAACACATTAGGCCTCATGAGATGGCTGTCATTCTAGCCAGGCAGCTGGAAGTTGTAATGTTCTCACTCATTTAAAGACTCTTTACCTAATTAGAAACTAGGCAAGGCTCCCTTAGTTAGGCTTTGTGACAGTTCTCCACTGGTCACCTAAAGCTAAGCTTTGCTTACTGGGAATGGGGATATTTTTTGTTTCAGGTTTTCCATGATCAATTATGTTTTTAGTAAGCATTTCTGATGGTTGTTTTTAAAGTCTAAAAGTGGCATTTTATAACCAAATAATAATACTTAGTTTGAATGTCCCTTTAAGCCAAATGAAGTCCACAAATTTTAATATTCCAACTTAATATATGTTTAATATTCATATCTACTCCAAACAAATCCTGTTGTTATCTTTGGAGTTAATATCACTGATACATTATTAGTGGAGACATTAGAATATTTAGATTAAGTAAATAAATAGTGGGGCTTGAATTGTTATAAAATTCTAGCCTTATGAATTAGAACAAGATTGTTATTTTTATTATACATATATAGTTTTATTAGAATAATAACTTTTTGAACACTTTCCTCCATGCCTAGCTTTATTACATTACTTATTTTATTTAATGTTGAATATTACATTTTCCCAGCGCCTCAATTTTGGTTAGGAGACTAGAACAAGCAACATGCACTCTTCTTGTGGGCTCAGAAATACAAACATGTCTTGTCCGCCGTGCTGAGCCACCCAAGCCTAGTCACAGAATATGAATTTAATACTACCTCATACTGCCATGTAATACAGAAATAGCACCTCATAAAGGCTGTTCATTGGCACATTTCATGAGCAATGCTGACTGATGGGACCTTGTTATATTCCCATGTCTTAAGAATCTGGTCAGTGGAGTGTGTCTCTTTCTAAAGTATCAATTACTGATTAGGAGAGATCATCAAGTTGGAGGTCCCATTTGACATCTGCCTTTATTTGGAGGTGAACAAAGAAGCTTGTTTATAAATTTTTTTTTTTTTTTTTTTTTTTTTTTGGTTTTTCGAGA